>NW_022701900.1:68470-133904 GCF_011630105.1 Anneissia japonica | reverse complement strand
AACAGTACCATAAGGCGAAAGTAGTGTCGCTAAGGGGAAACTAAAGCGACGTTAAGGCGAAATCATAGACAAAAGAATTTCCCCTTAAGAGCCGAATAAAGGTAGTATATATATATATATATATATATTATATATATATATATATATATGCAAATTACCATGGTATACATGCTATCATAAACATAATATATATCTGATTGTACCATCTGTGATATTTTTAAAAATACTTGTTGGTAGTTGTTGAAGCACTTGGTAGTGTATTATTTACATATACAACACTCAGCATATTCTTGTCTAGAATCATCCCACATTCTGTGTGAAGTTCAATCATGAACAATCACTATATTCACAAAAGCAACAATGGCTACATTATATTTTTTATGACATGTTATAAAACATTAATTGTGTATTGTTATATCCACTGCAAATGAAAACACCTATTTATATTACTAATACTGATAAGGCAACCTAATAAATATGTAATCTCACGGGTATTAACTAACCTGATCCCTGATAATAGTTTTTATTGACCGGATGAAAAGAACCCAGAATTGAGTCATGAATCCAGTTGCAAAATGAGCAATATCCTCTTCACTTTCCTGAAGCAAAAGAGAAAAGGATAAAAATACAACATTTATACCACACACAAAATCATCATTATATACAATGTACATTTCAATTCCATATTTACAGTATTTGAATAAACGCCCTACTTTGAATAGACCCCCCTCCCCACTTGGATAAAGGCCCCCTCCAGAGCATCATTTGGAATAACCACCTCCCTCAAATAAATGCCTGGTGTTTTTATTGTTTCCTCAAATAAATTCCGACCCTTCCCCCTCCCCACCCAAAAAAAAAGGCTGTAAACAAAACTAATGGAAGCAGCAGCATTCTCAACACATTCTACAAACATTCTACGAGTACAATTATATTTTTTTCTACCCTGGTTGGAAACAATAAGTCTTTATGATCCCTCAACACATTTGACAGTAATTATGTGTTGTAGTTCCACATTTATAGTGAAATTATAGGGCATTAATTTGAGTATATATCTGTCCATTTTACACACAACAAAAAAAGCACAACAATAAATGTCCCAAGGTGTTCATATAGATAAATTGTAAAATATATTAAATGAAGAATTCCATGCCCATGGCAAAAACACCCACTGATATTAATACAAATATTATAATAACACCATACTGTATCAATGTCCCTATCTGTCCTATTGCCAAATTGTGTGTTAAGTACATACCATCATATATTTCTACTGACGTACAGGGATGACTCTTATAAAATGCATTGTTTATTTTTGGACTGTTGAGTAGGTGATTTAAAAGCTTCATTTAACTCAGATATTAGCTGGCTGGTTGGATTTGACCAGAACAGATTGATGTATTTCTGAATTATTGACTTAATATTTCCTTCTTAAAAACAGGATAAAAAAAAGAAAAAGACAAATGACTGTTGATATTTGTACCGACAGCATTGACATACATATTGACATACCTGAGACATTAACTTAGTAGTAGGTATTCGATTACCATTTCCAGCAATCCTTACGTGGGCAGCGTTGATCGCATTCAGTGACAGATTAGAGTTAGCTTTAAGGAACGATGCAGAACCCGCTGCAGCTAGGTTCCCCAAGTCGCAACCCTTCTCTTGATCAGCACGCCAATACTCATCACAGACACCGTCCTGGACGGCTTTTGTCATCGCCATCACGGCATCGCCATACTCCCCTGAGGCCACCTCAATCACTGGATGAAACCAAATAGACATTAGGGAGTTTTCGCAGGGTTATGAAAACGATAACGAATACGACAACGTCATCAAATGTTTAGACAAATCTTCCCCTACAGTAGCATGTCTTTCACAAGGTAGGCAATTCATGCCCTTTGAATGAATCAAGGATCATATTCGTACAGTATATTGTCAAGAATGTTTTAGGTACGAATGATGGTAATGACGTATTCCTATTCATTATCGTAAGGTTGTGACATTTCCCTACTGATATCAAAAACCCATTATTCATAATATACATATTATTGATATATCGAAATTCAATATAAACTGCATGCACATATTACTGATCCTTACAGTAGGTCCTGGGATCATAAAATATATTTCTTGTAAAAATATATAAATTTTTGACCTTATGAACTCAATTAAATTATTATTTATACTATATTATTTTTAGTATATATTTTTGTTTTTGATTTCTTCATGTTTTCTATATTTATGTATCCGTTTGATGTTTGTGTTCCCTCCTGAAAGTGGCGAAATTTTATGTTTACTGTTGGCTGGGATAAGAAATAAATAAATAAATAAAAACAAGATGAGGTAAACTCTCTTTATTCCAGATAAGGCGGAACTTTTTTTTTGTACCTTGTTTAGCGAACCCACTCAATGATGATTTCGAATAAAAATAAAATTTTATTTTTTGCCGATTAGCGCAGTCGCTGCGACAAAAATTGGAAATTTATTGCACCCGCCGCCGACTTGAAATCTCCAATAATAAGAATAGTATGTATATTTCTTCCTAATTTTATAAATTTAAGCATTTAACCATCTGATAACTACACCACTAACATTTTTATTTTCTCCTTTGTCTGGATGTTTTTGGAAAAACTCTTTGCTAAATGAAAACCAAAATTTTATTTTTAATTTTCCCCCCATCTCTGATGATCTTTAAAAAAATAAGTTCGCTAAACCAGTTATAAAAAAGGTCTTGCCTAGATAAAAGGTCTTGCCTAGATAAAAGGTCTTGCCTAGATAGGTGAAAAATTACCTCAACACAATAGGATATCCTGAATAAAAAAAAAAATGGCAATGCATACACAAAACCTAGTTGGTGAAACAAACATAATAAATCACAATTAATGTCTATAACTAACGAGCTTACACAATTAATGTGCAGCCCGCATTAATCCTCCTTTGCTCATAGAAAATAAAATTATCATGACCTCGCTCAATTGGATGCGAGTCTCATTTGCAACGACCATTATATTTTACCATGCACAAAACCTATATGTCAGTTTGTGAGAAGGCATATGTTTTCCAATACTAATCCAATAACTAACTGTAAACAAAGCTTGTGGATAAGTTGATCATATACTTACCATAGTCAGCTGGATTGTGATAGGGTGGACAAATGAACCCTAGGGAACTCATGTACGGGACTAACGACCTCACAGACCCGTAGTACAAACACCGACCTTCACCGAGAATGTACAACTGGAAAATGATGAAAACAAAATGTACAAAATCGATATCAACACTTGTCATCAAATAATGGCGCCATTTGCTCAAAATGTTTCTCATTCTCATTTATTCTTATTAATACCCCTATGTATATTTATTTCTGTTCAGTGCTTTGCAATAATAATATTATGAAAAATAATATCTTAAATATATAAAATATACATACTTATAAAATACTGTACATAATATTGTGTATATATTTACAATAGCACAACCCAATTATTTTGGCCATACTCTATAATACAATTATTACAATAGCTGAAATATTGTAGAATCTAACAATAGATGTATTAATACTGTCATTTAAAAACCACCGTATAATTTTAGAGCATCTGTAAAAGATAATAGCAAAATGTGGAATCGAGTGGAACCACAGTAGGGCTTTCAACCGACAAGTCAATGTATTCATCCCCCATGACCTGCGACAATGATTATCAGGGTTAATTAGTAAAGATTTTTAAAAACTATAGGGATAGAACTAAGAGTATCAATGAAATTTACCTTATCAAACATTTCAAATAGCTTTGCGCTTGGTTGATGTATGGTACAGATGACGGTTCGTCCGCCATGAGCCAATGATTTCAACAGTGAGATACATTGGAAGCTAGATGAGCTATCAAGACCACTGCAATCAAAAAACATAGGAAAAAATCTATTTTAACATTTGTGTTACATGTGTTAATTAATTTTCAATTCAACTGCACTAAACACTAAATGTGTCAAATTGTGATATTTCCAACTTGTGATTTAGAATAGCAAATTACAATTTCCAAAATCTCAAAATAAATTCAAGTATAAAATAATAATAATAATAATAGAGAATATTGAATACTAAATATAATAATAATAGTGATATTGACCATTTGTTGCAAAGACAAGCCAAACTAGTCACTCGTCGCAAATCCTGTTTCAGGGATAATATCCAAAACATGCTGAAATGTCAAAATTTTTGAAATCTATTTACTGCACTAAACTATAAACTTTATATCTATACATCATGCTATGCTGTTATTTTCCTCATATTCAATGTTAAAACAACAATTTTTAACGATTTGGTGATGGTTTCTGCCTGAGAAATGCCCAACATCATGAACTTTGACGGCTGATTTCTCAAATTTTGTTTTTAAACAGCTGCATGTTTAAACTCTTGTAACTTCATAACGAAATGTCGGATTCAAATGATTCCTTTACCATTTTATAGCTCTGGTTTAGCTGTTTAACCCTGTATTAATAACTAAACATTGATTTTTGCAACGAGTGACTGGTTTGCCACATTTGCAATACACTAAATCTGCTATGTAAGTCAAAATTGTATGATAGGTGGAATACACTGTTATACAGTACACTGACGATTCTGGTGTCAACCTCTTTTTTACTTATGTCTATGTGACATTACTTTGTACAGTATTGCTTTTCTTTATTTTTTGATAAGGAAAATGGATGACTGAAATAAATTGAATCGATATTAAAAATAAAAATACTAAAAACTGGAAACTTGATGAAGATTAACATAAATAATAATATAATAAATTGCTATTTATGCAGCAAATATTACAAGAACTGCCTCTATGCACTAAACAACTAAAAAGGATAAATGGTAGTTGAAAATGATACTTCTCGCAATTAAATAATAATATAAATACATTACTGTAATGTGTACGTAAGAGTACAATATTATTTATAAATATACCAAGAAATCTGTAATGACATTCAAAATTAAACATCTAAAAAGAGAAATACAAGTTAAAGTAATACAATTTGTTCAAGCACAAAAATAGTGATTAGAAGCTTAATTTTCATTCAAGTTTTAAGTTTGTTACGTCAATTCCTAGCCAGTCTGTCTATTGATTCCGCCGATGGCATTGGTTATATTTCATTTGTTGCATGAGCCTTGTGCTACTACATATCATCATCAGGTAATTATCATATAAAACAGCTTTATAGAAATGTGTGTAGGCCTATTGCTAGAGGATGCTATAATTAATGTGTGGTAATAGTGAATTCAAGGGGAGGGGGTTCAAATTGGTAAAATGGAGATAAAAAGAGGTCTAGAGGTGCTATAATAAATGTTCTTACCTCAGCCACAACCATGGTGGGGCTGAGGTGATATACACCCTCCATCTGTGAAAGTCCCTTCTGGGCCACCTGTATTTCAAATTCCTAGATCCACGACTGTGTAGCTTTTAGTGATAAAAACCTGGGGAATCTACTGGAAAAGTACTTTATAAAAGTCACCGCAGCTACTTATTCAAATCATACTTTAGGCTTACGACTGGAAAACCGCTGGTACATGAAAATGGGATGCAAAGTAGGGGGTAGACTTATACCTGAGGTTGGCTTATACCCAAGAAACTCTGGCCTAAGAAAAAATACTATATTTTGATTGTTATTAACTGGCAATGATAAACAAAACAAGATCAACGCATAAATATAGAAAAAAATATATATTAATCCCTTATTATTATTATTGTACATTTATATAATGCATATCATAACCACTTAGATGCATTTAAAACAGTAATAATGATAATATATTAGCATTTATATAATGTATCAACAAAAAGGAGGTAGTCACTATTAATAAATGACTGCAATAATGTGAATTGAAACCATTTGAGCTGTTGTCAATGTGCATACGATTATTCCATAACCACTTATTACATCTCTATTATTCATCACGTAGAAATGCTCTATGAACAACTACCGCACCATCCTCACTTCGCATTAGCATTGCTCTCCTTCCTTCTCTATAGATCTCTTACTTCAGCCCGCGAGGTCACGCAGACTATCTTTAATGCCAAAAATGTTATTAATTTCATGCAGAAGTATATTAGTTGTAGATCGCTTTCAACATTGATATTTTGGACATAGAAGGTTTTGAGATTAAAGCGATTAACAATAATACTGTCAATTGATGTACTGCAGTACACAATCGAGCGTGTAATAATTCTAGATAGAATGTGCTAAACATTATTATCATCAAGATCACAAGTACTATGTTATGAATTTCTGTCAACAAGTATACACAAATAAAATCACTGTGCCTGAATAGCATTCTGTTGTGTAATCACATTTCTAAACTTGATTCTGTACTCCAAGACTGAGAATATGTATTATAAATTTCATTTCACATGTAATCAACATTTTTTATTTTATTGTAATAATAAAAAATAAATTAATAATAATAAAATATTTGTTTTCTTTTCTGCATGTTTAATTTTGTACTGTTTCATTGTGATTGCTTGTGATTCAAAACATAGCCTTGAAGGTGCACACAACATCTGTTGGGATGTAATGAGATTACGAGGAGTTGTAGTACAAATACTTGTTAGAGAGTCACTTTGATAATCCCTCTCGCATTTACATTTAAGGAGTTGACCTCCATTCATATTTGTGTCTACTGTGGTCTGGCAGTTGACCTTGTAAGAGTAAATCCTGTGGAGGAATGATGGGATGGGTCATGAGCTAAAGATAAAAATAAAAAGCAAGTTTATGAAATATGATATTCCATGCTAGATAACAGTGAGTTATTAATAGACCAAATTAGTCACTAACACAAAGCGTTACAGTGGGTATAACATCAAAACAAATGTAAATCAAATCAACCTTAGACTCATGAATCTATGAATCATTCAAAATGTATAAAAACCATTTTAGACGATTTATTAAACACCATCTTCGACTCCGCTCAATGTATTAGCATAGCTCTTTGTGGTTTGACAAAGTCATACCCACTCGGCTGAAATGTGACTTCCAAAACAAATGTATAGGCCTATTAATGTATCATCTGTTAAGTACATTTACAATACTAAAACACAAAGGCCTAGTTCAGACTAGTTGAATAAACCCGGCTCAACTCACCGGGTTTATCCACCTGCCAGTCTGAACTACTGTAGTTGGCTTATCTCAAGCCAGGATGTGTTTCTATAGTAACTAGGCCAGGCTTTAATCGTTGCGGGGGTCTTGCATTGGCTTCGGGTAACAAAATGACCAATCAGCATTCAATTATGTACGCTGTGAGCTAGCGTACGTTGTGCGAGCAATGTTTTGTAACAAGTTTCCTGGTTACGGTCCATTATTATGCAAATTCTCGTGCCTGGCTAATCCAGCTAATCTGAACTCCCAGCAAAGTTAAGCCGGGCTTAACTCAAGCCTGGCTTATCTCCAAGTCTAAATGTAGCCTGAATGGAAAACCCAAACAAGTACCCTAGGTTGGCCAGATACCTAAAGCCAAACAAACTGTATGCCGATGGTTGTTGGCCAACAACGTGGGGAGGTGCGTACAATTTTTTAAATCAAATCTGCTCGCTGAGTGTACCATCAACTATTTGTTGCGTTGCATCAAGCGCCCACACACAGCAGAATCATTGGCTAACGGCTGTACGACTATCGTATAATGCAATGTGTGCCTGGCAGTATGATTTTCCCAAACATCTTTACGTTTGCCATTTTTTTATTTATTTATTTCAACTTTATTTCACGAGGGTAGCACTACAGTAGTACAGCTGACTTGAAGAGGCCCTCGAAAGAAAAACAATACATAAAAATATATACAATACATTAAGATGTGAAGTAGAGATTAGGTCATTAGATGAGAGGTGATTATACAATATATATTTATGTATCATTATTCTTATTAACTTGCATATCAGTCTAAGATGTAATTATATGCATTCAACATCACTGAACAAAAGTTATAGCTATCACCTATGATTACAACAGACATGAAATGGCATTAGATAAATCAAGTTATGTTGCCTACTGGGACATGTTGTTATCAAAAGTCAAATCGAAATACGAGAAATTGTAAGATCAATAAAATTAAGAAATGGCACCTAACAATCTGACTCTGGAACAGAGGCGCCTGGAATAAGCTGATTCCATGACAGGGGTGCCTGAAGTGGGGAGCAGTTGCCTTCAAGATGATCCCCAAAGCGAACTATTCATCATCATTTTATACCGTAGCTGATTCGGACTGTGACGAAGTACTTACATGTTTCAACTCTTGTCATATGAGGAAATAACAACCTAACTTACAGTAACACTTTAGTTTGTTCGAAAAACACAAAAGATAATTATGAGAAACTTATAAAAAAATCCATCTGGAAATGTGCATCATAATAAAAGGTGAAGAAATGCTCGTCAATTTTAAATCCATATTTTAAAAATTATTGTATTAAAATACAATTATTAATACATTTAATTACATTAGAAAAAAATTAACATTTTAATTGAACTGAATATTCTGATAAAAATGATGTCCAGAATGCTCTAAGAGATCTTCTATCAAGTACCAGCCTCTCCATTATGTCAGGACTTCCATACAACAGTAATAAACCCTGTAGTTTGTATTAACGATTTGTACCTGAGAGAGATGACAATTTGATTGAGTGGACAGATGCGTTTTAATGATGATGTGATGCTTATTCTGCTGATGTGTTCATGTTGGATTAGCATTAAGATTTATCACTAAGATAGCAAATACTAATAGAAAAATTCACCTGTACTGACGAAATAAATCACCTAATTTTGATCCTAGTAGAGAAACTGATAACTACAAACAAAAATTTACAAATTTATTTCTGTCAAATTATGACTCTTCGAAGATGGTTGCATTGTAGTTAGATAATGCAGGTTGCTAGAAACAGATTTTTCTATTAAAGCTTCAAGTCAGTCACATAAATAAAAATTATTATTAATCTGTTTCTTAAATGGAAAGAAAAAATCTGTTAGGTTTACTAGGGTTAAACAAAGAGCAGCCTATGACAGTTTTTTGGTCCCTGGTTCAATGCCTATCACTGTTCTCCTTGTGTTTCCTTTCAGCTGGAGGGATGTAATTCAAATTCAAATTCCAAAATATGGCCCATGTGCATGTTAAACAATGCAGTACAATCTCAAAAAAGTGCAGGTATTTTCAACGCAGAAGAAGCCTACTGGAAATAAGTCTTAGGATTCTCGTGGTAGATCCTCATCGTGTTTCACACCAATGAAATCCAATCCAAGGTAAAGCATTAAATTCAAATATTGAATTATATATTAATTTTTGTTTAATGGCATTACACAGACAGTACATCTTTTAATATCCAGTGTGTTCTTTTCAAGGGGAATTTCACACAAACTCTCCAGTTAATTTACATGAAACAGATCTTTGACAATCAACGACAGAAAATAATTGATCAATAAAGAAGATTAAATTGCAGACATTGCAATACATGTGTCTTCTTCTATTACAATGTCATTAAAATTTGAGAATTAGGTGTACATAAATATTGCAGTGGATCTGTACTGTATGCCTTAATAACTGTCTTCAAATCACAGAGTAATGGGGGTCAAATTCTGTGAAATTATGAAATTTTGTTTCATGACCAAGTATATAATTTTGTCTTTTTGGTGATTATGTGTTAGTATTTTTTATACTGTTATTATTACTGGGTGAGACAAGCTTTCCGTGTAAAAATAAAGTTTTAATAATAATAATAATAATAATAATAATAATAATAATAATAAGATTCTATTGAGTGGTCTTAAAGATAAGGATTTTGTCATTAAACAGTTCAGTATAAGTCTTAATATTTATTAAAATTGTGAGGTATTTCCAACCTCTTATTGGGTACAATGAGTGATTCGCACATTATTTTTTTTTTCTCTCAATATTTTTATAGTGTAGTTGCATTACAAATAGGAAATCAGGAAAAAAAACATTTGAGCAAATATAATTTTTAAAATCATAATATTCAGAACGACAATGTAGGTGTGAGTGATAAAGTATTGCTATACCGAAGACCTGCGGTTAATTACTTTACCGCTTCCAACTTTATAGTTCTTATCTCTCAAGATGAGAATAGCCCGAAGCAAAGATGGCAACGCTTGAAAGCACTGCTGTCGTAATGCTAGTAAAATCACTGCGCATGACAACCATGACAGGAGATATAAAATTATCATACAGCAATGAAATCATTTATGAGGGAGTTATTACTATCATTACGACAATTTTCAAGGTGTTGGCTATGAATAATTACACTTGCATGGGCCTTTTTAAATGCTATTTTTGCAATAAAGTCCATCTCCATTTAAAGACCCCTTCAATTAAATGTCACAGGTTGTCACTTATCTTTATACAGGTAATCACAAAAGACAGATGTCACAAAAGTATTATTATTATTGATAAGATTAAAGGCAGTCGTGGTAGATTTGCAACCAGAAATGTAATCAAGAATGCAATGAAATTTAGAGACCTTCAATTCAAAATTAAATGGATGAAATATTCAAAGGATTTAATTCTTAATTAATGCTCAAATTCAAAAATGAGTATGAGCTGTGAAGCAAATATGATTTTAGATCATACAGAAAACAGCAGCTAATATTTAATAACAGTTGTTCTTTTTATAAAACATAAACAGGGGTGGCGCCAGGATTTGCCCAACGGGGGGTCGAAGCTCCCTGACGAGGGCAAGGTGGGCGTGGTTTGGCGTCGTCCCAAATATTTTGGAAGTGGCCCAGAGGGGCTATTTTGAAAATTTCAAGGTTTCAAAGGCTTATTTAATCAATTTTAGAGTCTACTAATATGTACAGCAAAAAATAATTTTTGTTTCTCCACGACAAATTGTTGTTTTTCTCCCCAACGGGCAGACATCTGGCTCCCTCCGAGCCTCCCCCTCACCACTGGCGCCACATCTGAACATAAAACTCAAAACAACAAAAACAATAAAAAAATTAATGATCAGTAATGATATTCAACCACAATCTACAATCAAGGAAGCAGACTCGAAATGGACACGAACATGGTGACACAACATTAAGCTGTAGAACTAGGTCGGTGTACTGTTCTTCAATTCATTACAGTAATACTTCTACTTAGTTCCATCAATTACATTTAATATGCCAAATTTTAATTTTAGAAGCTATACAACACAAAAAAAACATTCACTACTACAGTATATTAATATTTCTTCTTTTGGCACTTGTATATTCTATAATATTATGCAAATCAGAGTTTGATATTATACTTAAATGGTTTCTTATTATGCAAATTAGATATAATTAATTATGCAAATAAAGGTAACATATGTTCACATCAGTTAATATACAACTATATAGGCAATCTAGATGTAATGATGTTTTAAAAAGCATCATATAGCCAATCACAGGATGTTCATATTTTTGAAAGGATACAAGGATTTTACTGTGATCTCTTGTTTTAATGTTAGAAAGTATACAAATGTACAATGAAATCATGCATATATATTTTTTCATACACTACATTCATTTCATCTAGGCCTACAGTACTTCAGATTTAATGGATTAACAGAGTCAATGAGGAAATCCTGTGAGTAGACCTTTGACAGTGAATTGATATAATAAAAAAATTAAATAAAATATATACATATTATATAATAATAATAATAATAATAATAATAATGATTTATATAGCATTTTTCCAAAATGATCAAGGATATACAGTAAAAAATTCTAGACAAGAAATAGTTATAGTCTGTGAAATACAGACACAGTAGGACATCAAAACTGACTTATAAATGTTTATGACGCTACAGCATCACTCCTTCTAATAAAAACACAATTTTAAACTAAGAGTTACATGACCAATTTAATAAATTGTCTCTGTGTTTCACAAAGGAAAGAATAGCTGTGCTATCTGGGATATCCACCAGGGGCTGCCCCCAAAATAATCTATACACTGTAGGTTAAATTTGCACCCACTACAGTTATGATGTCAACACTGCCATTTTACTATTAGATAATCTATTCAGTAATTACCACAATGTACACGCAATTCCAAAATAGGCAAACAAGGTGTGCATATTGTAGTTCAATAGTCAACGTATTATGGTACAGTCATCGATAATCAAATCTTGTCTATGCGCTCCACTCTTATTTATTTAATCAATTATGTAATTATTATTCGCTACAGTATGTACCAATTTCACAATTTACATTGATGCAAAGTGTTTGCACCCATGTCTGCAAGAATAATATGCCATATCTCTTCTAGCTAGACAATAAAAAGCAGTCCTTGGCCACCTGAAACCCCCGCCTTCACATCCTCCAACTAGCAAGAAAAGCAGACCCTGCTCACCCCCCCCCCATCACCGCCTTCTTTAACAAAATCCAAAATTAATGAAGCTAAATTTGCTCCTAATTCATTGGCCAAGAAAATTCATCTAAATTTATCATTCTATGCCCAAAAGAATTAACGGCTTCGTAGCATGACCCACCATTATTTAAGGTTGGATGGTTGCCTACATGAACCAGCTTAATCCCCTGGGTTAAGTAATGTTTTGACATTATGTTTCAATTGTTTACGTGTTCAACTAATAGTGGGAAGTAGGGGTTAATAGTAATGCAACTTGCTTTTGGGAATGCCGAATACGAATATGACTGCCAATATTTTTCAATCAATTTTATGAAAATAATAATATTATCTCTCTCAGGGTCTTATTAATATTAATGAATGGGCTGCCTCTTGGAAAACTCCAATAAACGACATCATAAATGTATGTAAACATTAATTGTGGATAACTGGTGTGTGTATGTGGAATAACACGTTTGTTTGTGGGATAGAGCATACGAATGTGAGACAAGAATGTATTGCTGGCCCTGTTCTTATTGGTGAGATGTTGACACGCCAGGGTGGTCCATTGCCCCATTCTTCTTTCCCGTTAAGTATCACTTTCAACATGTTAATTGTTGAAACGATAAGTTGCGTCAAGGGTTTTTATATTTTTTTTTCATAAAGAATGATAAAATTTTTAATTGACCTGCCCAAGCCATTCTAAATGGGCAGGTATTTAAATGTAGAATATTTTTTTAAATAAAATGTATTTCCAATTTCAAACCTAGTGATGGTGCTGTCTTTTAAATAAGACTTATCTTAAAACCAATAATTAAAACCAATAATTTGGCTATCAAAGCCTATCTCAATCAATAAACCAATCAATCAATCGTACCTGGTCGGTTCATCGAAGAACATGATAGGTGGGTTGTTAACAAGTTCAACTGCGATTGAGAGGCGCTTCAGCTGCCCGCCAGATAGATTGCTAGTTCTTGTTTTAGCACAGTCCAATAACCCAAGAAGACTTATAATTTCTTCAACCTTAAAAAAGTGGGAGAGGAAAGGAGAGTGGTAAAAAATAAGGAAAATTATCTTAAATCAAAGATAAAGCTAATGTTAGTAACGTATGCCAGACACTCACTGCCCTGATGTGATTCTATGGAGAAGCACAACAGAACGTTTTTAATGACGATCCGTTTAGACTGCCACGGACAATTAGCAGATGGCATCGCGTCATCTAGTACTCACAGGAGTTGGATTCAACGGCCGACAGTTTAGTCTATGTAAAGACATCTTTTGTATTTTCTTGTGAAAGGATTAACATTAGCTTTCGTATTTAATTGGCCCTGTGCCTAGTAAATAAATAAATAACACATAAATAAAAGTTTGTGTTATATAAATCTAACCTTTATTGTATTTCTAACTTACCACAACTTGCTTTTCTGCTGTTGGTATGGTAGACTTCAGTTTCAGGTTGGCAGACACCATCATAGCCTCCATGACAGTCAAATGCTGCAAGAGCTGGCTGTCTTGCATGATGTAGCAGGAGATCTTACGGAACTTGCTCTGGTCACGTGGTCGCCCATTTACAAGGATGTCGCCACGCATATTCATGGTTCTACAAAAATGAAAAATTAAATTTGGGTGCATACTAATACTAATTTTTTTCATGCTAATTTTGCCCCAGTTTGCCATTTGCAGTGCATTCTGTGATCTGTACTGTAGACGCTATGAGCTTAGGGGTTATTGTTTTGAAATTTGCTTTTTGTTATGCAGGGATTTTGAGTGAATATTCAGTGTAAAGTCTGCTAAAATTTTGAATAGTTGTTGATGCTTCTTTGTGACATACTTAATTTGTACAAGCTATTCATATTCTTCATATAATAATTAAAAATGTACGCATATAAATATCTAAAGCCTTACTTGCTCCCAGCCAGCACATTCATAAATGTTGATTTTCCAGCCCCTGAGGGGCCCAGGATAGCCACCAACTCTCCAGGCTTCAGATGGCCTGATAACCCTTTCAATATCGTCTTATTGCCTGAAAATATACAATTACAAATAATTTAATTTCTCTTCCATATCTTGGCTTGTAACCTTTCATGATATGTGACCTTAAGATACATTTAAGGAGTTTGTCTTGACTCTCATCCATGCATTATCTATTGTCTGAACAATGCAATAATTAATAGTAAGATTTCATATCGTAATCAGGACAGTGGACCATCCTGTAATACAATCAACAACAATAGCCTAATTATAGGTATTAAGATAAATGATGTTTAATTAGGATCAGTGGTGGACCGTGGGTGAAACTGTTTCACACATGTATGTATTAATAAATGCAACGTACAATAACAGTCACAAGACTTTAACAGAAATTGTATATTATTTATACTGTGTGTATAAGAGACAGATATACTACTGATGCTAGGGCCTGCTAGTAGGAAAAGTTCATAAGCCTACTACTACTACTACAGAGAATCAGATTGTGTACTATAGTCAAAATACAAATGTAAGTTTTTTTTAATACCGGCATGGTTGTAGTATCTTATCTTCAAAAGAATTCTTATTCCTGTATTTTAACAAATTTCAATTCAACTAATAATAATTCAAAATTTCTTTTATACCGGTCATATGTATGCAAATTTATTTAAATTTAATCATTGAGTACCCGATCGGCAGTGGAGGTCCCGATTTGTGAGAAGAGCATGCGCACACTCTTGGAAGTACCGCTTTCCATTCCAGTGTTAAATTGGCTATTCTGATGCCACCACATGGTGTCACTCACAATAACATCTTTAAGCTTTGTAGGGTATGCTCTGACTCCCATCGACTCACTGACTACGTGACTGGCTGATGTTGAAAACAAGCCATGGGGAAACTCTAAGCAGCTGAGAGTACGATGCGATAGGACTGGCTGTGACTTATCCTAGATACCAAAGTACGCCAACATTGAAAAACTTTGGTAATCCAATGAACTGTAGTACTCAATCAACACAAAAAATTAAGGTCTATATAGAGATTCTGAATAAGAAATGCTAAATAAAACGGAGAAACTGTACTACTATATTTTTTTAAAATTTATTTTAGCCAGGTTATGCACTGCATACATTGCTTGCTTTGATGGTCCACCACTGATTAGAACAGTTTTTATAAAAGGACAACTATAGAGCTGAAATCCATGTTATGGTATCAAATTTATTATTAAAAGATTTGGAAAAATAATTTTTGCAAAAAAATTTCCCTAGTTTTTAAAATTTTTCACCAGTTTTCCTTGCGCAACATTTTTTTTTTTTTGGGTCTAATTTCAAATTAATCTCATGTGGCTTAGTTAGGTGCCAAAGAGACAGCTGGACAGCCAAGTTGCTAAATCCCAGTACGTGCCTAACTCATTACTAGATTTGTTGAAGCCTTACCAAGGAATAGAAATTACCATTATTATTCAACCTACTCAACTACTGATTGAAATATGACATGTATCATTAAAGTCGAGAATAATAGAAAGATAAACATTTCTTAAAGGGTTGCGTGTCTAGCCAACAATTTAATAAACATTTTTGATATTCAGACCATGTAAAGTATAGAAGAATATGGCTCTGAGAAGAGCCTTGGTTTCAGTGGCACAACATTTGCGGGTTTGGTAAAATTCTCCTATCAATGAAACATAAAGTTGTTTGTTTCATATTGAATGCAGTAGGGATACAATTAGACAAAATATTTGTTCTGATGATGAAAATTTATCTTACTGAATTGAATAAATGATAAAAATTTTGTCATAGAATTTAATTCTGTAATTGGCAACGTTTTCGTTGCTGATGGATTGAGCAAATAAAATAAATAAAGATAGATAAAATGGTTCCCTAATTTCCAAGGATGTCGTAGCTTCCAGGCATCACCTCCTACCCAACTATGGGTCTGTCATCATATGACCCTGCTAAAGTGAAAATGTTTGGCCCCCAACTTGAGTAGAAGGTTAAAGCACTTACTCTTCCCCTTTAAAAAATATACTTTCAGTAAAAACGAAGATAGACCAGTACATCAATGGGCATAAAAATTAACTGATCGTTAGTAACTATTATGATGGCTTTATGTATAGTATACTTGGCATAATCAGTGGCGTAACGAGTCGTGGGGCTGGGAGCACACTGTAAGCTTGTTGGGGGCCCATGAATTTCTGTAAAGTATGCTAGCCTAAGAACATTATGAATAAAGGCTGCACTAAATGTAATGTCAATATCAAATATAAATATATTATGTGAATATACACAATAAACTTTTATTCTCACACACTCCAGGGAAAATTTGGAATGGGGGCCCTGGGAAATAATGGGTAACACCTACTAAACCACATAACAACATGCTGAAAAAAGTACATCATGATGGCTGGAGAGCTAAAGGCAGTTTCATTATAAGCGCCAGAATAATTGAAAAATTTGTACTTTTAGTTAAATAAAAGTGAAAGGAATATAATTCTGTTTTCCAACCCTAAAACATCATAAAATCAATACAATAAAAAGAATGGGCTGTTAGTTAAATCATAAAAATGTCCATGGCATGGTATAAAGAGGTATAAATGTATCATTTGATTTGTTAATGACAACAAAGATGACCTTCAATAGACAAACACAGTCCCAATAAATGTATACCATTAAAGTTCACGACCTAACATGTCTGCTATACAAGTGGAATAGGCCATAGGATCAAGTCGGATTTCACGATTAGGATATGTTGAGTTTCTTAATAATGTATAGATGCATTCAAGCATATCTTGTGACTTCAGTTTGCTGTGCATTGTATTCTAATTTTGTTCCATAGGTTTTTGACATCTCCTTTAATTTACCCTAAGGCATTCGCGTGTAACTAATAATTTAGACAACTTCCCCTGGGCATGCCAAATGCTAGCAAAATGTAACTTACAGGGTTATATGGAACTTCCATAATAATTTGGCCTATTTACGAATGTACTGAAGTTGAGAAAAATTTTATAGAATTATACAATCCCGTAGGCCTATACAGCTCATGGAAAAGCTAACAAAAAATCATCATCGATCATTGACGTCAATCAACAGTAGATATAATTTAACCTACAGCAGGCTTTTACAGGAATTACAACATTTCAATATTTTTCTTCATCATAAGTATAAAGCATTAATTATTCTGATTATTGAATAATTTACATAATTTAAATTGCAATCTTGCTGTACAGTGGGACTCAAAAGACAGCCTAAAATTTTCTGAATCACTCATACAGTATCTGTGGTTTTTATAATAAAATTTAAAACAAAGGTAGGTTTATTCACAATGTAGTATCACCACAGCAACCCTGCTGTACAGGTACATGTGAGTGTTATAGTAATATGCAGTCTCTCTCTTTTGATTGCTAATGTTTTAGGAACTGTTCCCCATCAACAGTGAAAGACTTCATTAAAAAATCATTTCATGCATATGTGTAATCCTGAATGATATCTACTGAATTTAAATGGCGTCTGTCTCAACTGGCTCAAAGATTCATCCATCAGCTGCAACAGGTCAGGACTTTCCAGGGACCCTCGCTCAAAAAATAGCAACACTTAAAATTGTCTGCGTTATGGTGCAATTTTTTCAATACTGTTGATAATATTGCTAATGCACATTCTTACCAATTGAATTGATTCGTTCCTAATTTTACTGCTTTTAAATCAATGTACGTGTTTCTGAATAAGGATATTTAATAATTCTAATTTAAACACTATATATAGTACATACAATTTTTAAGTGATAATACATGTATTGTTTTCAACCTTGGAAAACCACAACAGTGATATGTTTCGCTTTTAGGATCCTGTCAGGTTGTTAACTATTAATGTAAGTAACTATGTGCATGTATTTCCTTGTGTCCTAGAATGTTTTCTTAAGACAAAATAAATGAAATATAATTAATTTTGAAGGATGAAGTTTAATGTACTGTAGGCTTCTAAAAACTAGAATTTAAATATTGATGTTGGAAATTTAATAGCAACTTTGTATAACTCAATTTTTAGCAGGGAAGTAATTACATTACATATGCAAGTTAGTTCCATGATGCGGATGAATAATGGTAACGTTAACTCATGTTTTATCTGCTTAATCTTGTTTTATTACATCATAATATTCTCATTTAATAGCTCGATGAATATACTTTTTCCAAAAATAAGACCCAGTAAAATTTTGCCCAGGCTAATAATAGGATTCAATTTCAGGGTCAAAATGTTCTTATTTTGTTCTTACTTTACACCGTACCATACAATTAGTGACCCTCTTGTTGGCAGGAAGATACGGGGACTGCATGAGGACAGCTGGCTTGAGGGCAAAATTTAAGCACAAACTTAGCCGAGTATGTTGTGTCGTTCCCTGACAGAACTTCATATCAGATCGCATCTGATGATATTAATAGAGTAGATAATGTTCATACAACCTTCTTAAACATTAATTAAATAATACTTTACTGTATGTGACTAGCTAATTCTTTCGGATTAAGCGGCCTATTGTTTACTGTGGACTTCACACTCTGATGAGCACAAAACCACCATCCACCCATCTTCTCGTTCTATTGTGCAAAAAAGTGCCTATTTACTACTGCAGTCACCAAAGTGGTGTTCAAAGTAACACAAAATACATCCTAGCAGAAAGCATGGCCACAGTATTTGAGGTTTTAAGGTTTAGATTTAAGGTGAGTGATTTTCAAACCCAGGTGCTCTATTTTTCACTCCCCTAAAGAGGATTTTAGTTGAGTGACGGTGTGCGAGTGTAATTGCTCGCCTTAAATCACAAGCCCTGTTTCTTTGTATCAGCAGTGCACGTGCACATTTAGCTATAATTAGAGTTTGTTAAAGACAGGGATGCTCCTGCAATCTTAGGATGTAGCCTTGACCTACTAAGTTTGATGTTGCCACATTAGAATGTGCTTCTGGTCTACTGTAACCAGTTCCTGCTGCTATGCTAATGAATGATACAGTAGTTCTGCAAATGGGGACCATTAACTGCTCAGGAATGCTACCAACCATTCAGATGAAAACAAAATATAATAATTCTGTGGTACATAATTATTTCTGTAACAACATAAACATAAAAAACAAAGTCCCAAACGGCGCTTTGTACTTTGCAATATCATGGAATTTAAAGAGAAATATTTGTTCTTAAAATAAAACTACTAAATATTAATATAAAAAAATAGCACTGACGATGGCAATGGCGATGTGATATGACGATAGAGGATGGCAATGATTGTTAGATGGTAGTGATGATGACTACAGTGATGGATGATAATGATGATTGATGGTAACGGTGATGATGATGATGATAATGGATGATGGTGGTGGTAGTGGTGATGATGGATGATGATGGTGATGATGATGATGATGATTATATATGCCGATATGTGTATATTATTCTTTTTAATTATTGTTAATCAATTCTATTGTATATATTTATGTTTATACTGTTCCACTTTGAAAATCAGTACAATAGTACTGAAAGTGCCTACAGTATAAATAAATAAATAAATAAAAATAAATAAATAAATAAAGTAAATAAATAAATTTAAAAAATAAATAATAAATAAATAAATAAATAAATGGTGATGATGACAGTGATGGATGATGATGACAATGATGATGATGATAATAATAATAATAATAATAATGTTGTATTTATATAGCGCATATTGCACATTGCCCCTATGCGCTTTACAGAGAAATAATATAGCAAATAACAATAAAATAGTAACAAACAAATAAATAATAATGGATAATAAGACTCAGGAGGTTAAGTAAACACTAAGTCATAATAAGTCTGTTATGTTATTTTCATTTTCCTACTGCAGAAGGATCTCAGCCAATCCCTGAAATATAGCAATGCAGAGTACTCGACTGTAGCGTGCAAGGTAATTTAATGGTGGTTCAGGGTGATGTAATGCAACATTGCCAGTTTACAATTTAATGTATTCCTCATAAAATTTGCAGATTCCTTAGCATAATAGTGTACACCATACTGGTCATCAGAATGGTAATCAGACGGCCCGAATGGGAATTGTCTCTATTAAACAACATTGCAAATCATTATTTTTATCATAGTCCAGTTTGATTTTATCTCTAATATTAAAAAAACATATCCTACTACGCAATAGAAAAGATGCAATGAATTAAAAAGTTCCTTTGTCTTCAAAATCAGTGATAACTGAACTCTCATTCTTTAGCTTTTCAAAATTTTGTGGATATGTTATTTTATTTTTGTCTACCCTAATTGTGTTTTGCTTTTCCTTAATTTTACCATTAAACATTCATTCTAGTTACATGCACTAACCATCAGTCCTTACAGTATTTAATTTACACTGAATCCATTAACAAACAACTAGTTTATGAATTAATTAGACTTTATTAATATTCTCAGTTTTATTCTGCATTAACTAGGACACATGAGTTAGCAAACAACTTGCCCTACATTCTGTAATTGCTGAACCATAAAGATCATTAATTTTTCACAATTATTTGTTTAATGTTTAAAATCTTTTCAAGATGAAATTAACAAATAATCCTATAAGATTGTCTGTATCCAAAACAAGTCAAATTTCAGTACATCTGGTATAAACTTTAAAAAAAAACAACTATTTAAATTACTGTATTTTAAATAAATTATTTTCTTTCGAATTGAAACAGAAACTGCTTTCATAGCAAGTAAACTTATTGTACACAAAACACCTATATTTTTATATCTCTGAAATTAGGTGGCTGACAATTTAAAGATGTTTTAATAAAGATATAAAAATCAGAAAAATATTATATATAATGTGTCTATTTTGGAAGTTTGATTATTTTAATTGAGCATTGTTTTAATTTTTATTAAACTCTACAAAACAATAAATTAATAAATTTGATAAAATAATTTGACTATGGGCCTGTTTCTAATGGAAAGAAATAATCGATTAAAAATCGCTTTTTCGAAAAATCGCTTTTATTCTCGTATTATTAGAAAACGGTACCAGTATGAAAAAAGCGATTAAAAAAAATCGATTGAAAACACGCAATGGATAGCGTGTTTGAACGGCAAATAACCGATTTTGGCTGTGCACCTTTTAGCTGCAACAAAAAAAGCGATTATCAGGTGAAATGTGACCTCCAGGAAAGACTAAATCGTATTCTGAGGTACGAACTTTCAAAAAAATTTGTGCTCTTGTTTATGTCCTAGGCCTACAAGCTGAAAACGTCAACAAACATGAGTAGTGACGAATTCGTTTTGTAAGTATTTTGTGGGGGGGGGGGGAGATATTGGGCCTTGGAGTCTCCGCTGGGGGGGGGGGGATATCATCGGCAAAGAAATGATAATTGAGACCTAAAGAATTTAACAACTTAGAAAGACTGGATGTATAACAAATAAAAAGAAGAGGGCCAAGAACGCTACCTTGAGGAACACCATGTTTAAGGGGAATTTTATCAGAGAATGCATTACCAACCTTAACAGAGAAATGGCGACATTGAAGATAATTAGTTAGAAGTTTATGGGCTTTGCCAGACACCCCAAATTCTGTAAGTAAGGTATTCATAAGCATCACATGGTCAACAGTGTCAAAGGCGGATGAATAGTCGAGAAGCATGAGAACGACACCTTTTCCTTGGTCAAGTGAATTTAGAACACTACATGTAAGGGCCAATAAAGCTAATGGAAAGAAATAATCGATTAAAAATCGCTTTTTCGAAAAATTGCTTTTATTCTCGCAGTAGAAACGGTACCAGTATGAAAAAAGCGATTAAAAAAAATCGATCAAAAACATTTGCATTCATTGCCCCACATCGTATCTTACTCCTCGTCATCATGACAGGAATGAGAAAGATACTATCCTATACAGTTAGGAAAACAACGGGTTGTATAAACAAAATGGTGACGTAATTTCCGTCACGAAAACCGATTTTCGAAAAATCAAAAATGCAGTTGCAACACCAGCAGGCTGTCAGGTACTCATTAAAAAACAGTTTTAAAAAATTGATTATTTTGTGTTTATCAGTAGAAACACACCCTATAAGAACAAGGGCCCAACAACATATGTTCAGCCTATTACAAGGATCAAACCACTGAAACAAAGGATTTGCTCTAGACTATAACAACAACATGGCAATTTTACGTCAGGTGAACACCAAAGGACTAAGGCAACAACCAGAGAAGCAGATTAAAGTATATTAATCCGATAGGAGTGTTCAGATAGCTTAGGATACTATCATACATTTCCTGTATAAGGAAATGGTCCAACCTTTTCACACTCAGATGTACAATTTTTTACAGTTCATTAGTTTTTGATAATACTAATAGCTTAGCCACATCTTTAAATAATTGAAACATGGCAAATTGCAACATATTTTTGATATTTTAAATATTTTTTCTATCTTTAGTTTGTTTAAATCCATCATTATTCAAGCCCATAGGCAGGATTTTTAAGGGGGTTGTAATTTTCCAAAAAGGGCATTTTAAGTCCTTACCCACCTTTGCCCCACCATGGCTGGGATAAATTTTAAAGATATAACACCTCAGATGCAATAAAAATGCCAAATTTCAAATATTTGGAGGTAATTTCAACAACATCCATGCAAATGGTACTTTTTAATAATAATTTAAAATGGCATTTCTGGAAAGGGAGTTCTTTCGAACCCCTCAAACCCACCTGGCTACAGGGCTTGAGAATGTGTTACTTACAGTATATCAGAGTATAGATGTACAATATTTGACAATATAATATTATTGTTTAGCTTTTTAGCAATTTCTCAGAAAATAATTTTAGTACAATTCATTCCAACACCAGTCAACTTCACTTGATCAAAAACAAGAATATGAGCCAAAGAATATACAGTACACAAATCTACTGGCCGGCACATTTATCTTACCTTTATTTCGGCACATAAAGCCGCCTTCCTTTACATAGTATGAGATGTTGCGGAATTCTAGTGACACTGGGTTCCTGTTGGGTAAATGCGACAACTTTTGGGCCTCCATGGTTCTGTTGTCAACCTTCTTGAGAACACCATTGGTGGCAGCCGCAACTGGTATGACCCCCTTAGGTTCATGATCTGTCAACAAATTGAGGAAGATTTTTTATTTTAACATTTTGTGCAGCAATTTGCGAAATATATAATGGCAATATTATGAAGAAATGGTACAGTAATGCGACAATTTTGTTTAGCACAAAATACAGAGATGGGTACAGAAAACGAGGAAATGTGTTTGACCACTTTTGTCGCCTCCTGCATCCACTCTACCTAAAGACAAACTAAATGCTTACAATAATTACAATTATAAATGTAATAATTACAATAATTTAATTATTATAATTATATCTTACAATTAATGTTGCATAGCCTATTTTGTGTTCAAATAAAATCAAAAGTGTACAGTACTATAAGTTGGTCAAAGGTAATGGATGGTCTATAGAAACAACTATATAAATACGGAAATTATTTTAATGGGTACATGCAAATTGAAAATGAAAGTGTTAATAAAATAATAATAATAAACAAGCATTTTTAAAGCGCTCGAGCTATACAATAAAGTCTCAGAGCACTAGCAAACTGTGCATAAGATCATCTTCTGTATAAGGAATAATGATCTGGTCATAAATGAAAATTGTTATTGAAAGTGATAACTTAAGAAATAGACATAAACTAATTGAAAATAAACATATAATCAATATCCCATAAAAAGGTCAAAGGATGCAGTGGATTGGCAGTAAAAAGCCAAACTTTATTGTTCAGAAAATGTTGTCTGGGTCAGTCTAGGAGTAGTATTACCAGGTATTGCACAATCAGATTTTACGAAGAAAACTCAAGATGTGTGTTGGTATGGAATGGCACTGGATGGTACTAATACTAATACAAAAGATAGAAACACCTTGAGCAAGGAAAGACAATATGAGTAGATAAAGGCAGCCTTTATCTTTAGCCTTGGTCTGAATGCAAAACAAATCAAACATCTCTTTTTTTAATGTGGGATTTAGAAGAGGAACTTGTGCCCAAGACAAAAGATCTATCCCATAATATTCATCATGGGCAAATCACACATTTGTGGACATAGGATCATTTTTTCAATCATAAACGTGTAAACTAAAAATATTTGCAACAGTTTATTTTCACAAAAACACCCCTGAATGAGAAGCAAAAAAAAAATACAATAAATAACAGTAATACAGTACTACATTGATATTAAAAAATGAAACTTAGTCATACAAAGCTAGACCTGTTTTATTATAATAATAATAATCAATATATTTCTCATAATGTTGTTATAACCTTGAGGCGCTCAACAGAGAGAATGATCCCAATTTGAACTTTCCTATAGGAATAATCATTATCAACTGTGTTATAGTGTAGCGGGAAGGGCAATTATCAATTCATCAATTAAATTATTATTAGATACTGTACAATGTAGGTCAAATGCATTATGACTGAATATCTGTAAGATACAGTACTATTGTACACAACAACATAGTTTAACTGACACCTGACCTCAATAAATTCTAAACTCACAATACATAGAATATAAAAGCAAATTTCTATATTGTGCTCTAATGTACCCAAGAACATTAGAATATTATTATAATATTAATAACCATAATAAAAAATATCATAATGGAATTCTCATTCATACAGTATGAATCTAACTTATAAATGGTTATTCATTTTCAGGTTTTGTTTTCATTTCATACAGTAGTTTAATACACAGAACCAGATGAAATTCTTCCATGATTTTAGTATGAATCTACCATATACTGTACACTGAACAGGGAGATAATATACTGTACTGAGAAATTATGACCAATTACTTATCAAACCTGCATAGGCTTTATTATATCTATTGTAAATTTAACCGTAATTTATTAACATTTACTTAATAAAATACACTGGCAGTAAAAGCTAAGTTCTCCCTGTTGGTCTTTCTATAATTATAGGTCATACTGGTTTGCCAAGTATCAAACTAAATAAGCTGCATTTTGAAATGTTTACAGTACAGAAGGCAAATTGACAGGAAATTGCTGCTGAAATATACAAAATGAAGAGTCCTTGTTGAATATATACAAAATGAAGAGTCCTTGTTGCATAAAAAAAAACAAAAAACTTTGTCCTTGACAAACTGCTTTATTTCACGTAGACCTATTGTATAGTGAAGGTAGAGGATTTTTACTAAGCTCTAGTGTGACGATGGGAGTGAAATTTGCTTGGCATGTGCATCCCTCTTTCTTTAGCATGGGGGGGGGGGGGATGGGGGGGGGGCCAGAATCCGTAATGCTCTGTTGGGATTGCTACTCCTCCTCAGTGTGAGTCTGTCAATCTTCCCATGCCGGTACCCATTTATACTCCCATTTAGGCAAAAAAAAAACAAAAACAAAAACTAGTTTCTCGTCCCCTCGCACATCCATGCCTCACCAAAATTGTTATTTTTAAAATTTCCTTTATTTTACATTCGTCAGTAAAATTCTTTTTTGGTTGGGGATACATATGGTATGATTCATGTCTAGAGCTTCTTTTATTTGCATTCAATGTGTCTACTTGGTAAAAATTAGAAAGTAGTACTGTAGTAGTCTTTTCCCATTGACCATCTTGGATTTGCCATCTCAAGAGTGTAAAAAAAAAGTTTCTTTATTCTCCCTTTTTCAAAATATTAGGATGAGAAAATATATATTATTTTTTTTACTTGGCCTTATAATTCTGGGTAGAGAGAGACAATCACCCAAGTGTCTTGCCCAAGGATACACCGACTTGCACAGCAAGGGTTTTAACCCATGTGACGATACAAAGTATCATGCAATGTGTATCATGTTTTTATTTGACATTAAATTGACTGTATGCACCCTAGGCAGTGTCTTAAAATGGAAATGTGTGCTTTGTCATAGAAAGCAAGACTATTTATACCGTGATTAACAAAAACAATTTTTGGAAGATGTCAGAGGAAGGCTAGAAAAAAATTTAGTTTTGCTAATTTACAAAATTGTTTACTGCCAAATGCATCAAGTGAACAAAAAAAATTAATGAAAAAAAATGTACTGTAAACTGTGTATTTTTAAAAAGAAATAGAGGGTAGACTTTTGCCAAAAATTTCATTCTATCCAAAATCACTGTTACGGACCTGTTTTTCAAGATATAAGTCTCACCGAATACCTCCACCAAGGAGTTTAGCTACCTGGTATGTAAGATGGGAATGATAATATTGGTGTCTTACTGAATTACACGCTTGACTAGGCAAGCTCTACAGGGAGCAGAGTATGTTTCACAATGTGCTTGATTGATTCTATATCCAATGACAGGCTGGGATATAATAATATAAATAAAGTAACATGCATTCATTTCAGCATTATGCACTAAGCAAGTCCCCCTAACATCCAAACATAATTATTTCCAAGCTGACAGAATTAACTTTTAATGCACCATTGCAAATGCAACAATCCTAGGATCTATCTTGTAATTGGTTAAAGCATGTAGGGTGTAACATGTGTTTAACGACTGAATGTAAATTGCATACTGGAAAAAATTAAATATTCATTTATGCAAATGAGGATAAATGAGGATATAATTATAATAGACTACACTCTTATTAGGATCTCTCTAAATCATAAACAACATTCAACAATATAAATTACCATTTGTTGAAACTAATTGGGAATAATAATAATTCTGGATTTATATAGCGCCTCACGTTGACACAACCTCAAGGCGCTTAACTACCATCCTTGGACCATTAACCTACACCATATGTGAACACAAGCAATAATTTATTCTTCAAGTTCCACCAAACAAAAAAAACTGTTCTTCCAGAAATTCGCGCTGAATAATGTTAAAGAAAATTTGGTGCTGTAGTGTGATATTTGATCTCTTGTCAAAACCTTACAAAATGGCTACATTCATTTCTAAGTACAGCACTACAGCAATGACCATCGACTTCAACCTGCACTATGGATTATAATAATATGGCTTGATATATGGAGAAAAAATCAATACTACTATAATATAATACATGGCTTTATCATTATTTATTATTAAGATTTATTCATAGTACAGTACATGAATATGGTTGATCTGATATACTGTACAGTATTAAGTAATTCAATCTAAAGTAGTTAAAGAAATTATAATTTTATCTTAAATATGTATATTATTATAATAATATTCAGTCATTTTGATACTTCTAATAGTACTAGACTTGCCTTATAATCAAACCTCTTGCATAGTCCACCTACAGCATAGTATAATATTACAGTATATTAAATTTACCAAGTGTATTCGGAATCCCCAGAATTATGGGAAATTTGATCAATAATGTAAAGTAGGTTGTTGATGTCATACTGTCATTGATCACATGACTGTGATTAATATTCCTTTATGAAAACAGAGTACATCTGACAATCAGACAAAATAAACGATTATCATTATGTAGGCATTTTCAACCTTAATAGCTTAGGATAGTCAACACACATAATTTTAATTTATAAAAATATATAGCCAGTCAGTACTGACTCAGTGCAAAACAATTAATAAAAACAATATTATTTATGCACTTGTCAATTGTATTCCTGCCCCCCCCCCCCCGACGCAGGCCATAGCGGGGCACTGGCCGGGACTGAGACAGGGACATACACATGTGTCTCTGCAGTGCCGGGACGTACCTAAAATTCACCTGCAGATGTAACTGGCATCGAAAGTGCCTGAAATTTTACACGTTAGAGTAGCCGGGGTTTCAGATGTAGTGCTGTCAAATGGTCTGGGCCTACCTAGCAATTTGTCTACCTACACTAGGCCTAGGCATTCAGCAATTGCTGTGTGTTTTGGTAATTAAAAAATTTCCTACCGGTACTCTAGGCCTACCATCATGGTTTCATTTTTTATAGTCTATAGATCACGGTATAAATTACATAATAAAATTTGGATCTCTACCACACAACGACGGGGACCGAGGTGTGAACCTTGTAGTCAAAAATACACCAGAAGTGATCCAAGGAAATCTGTTTCTACTACTACTGTATTAATTTTTTAAATCAAACTTTATTTTTGATACTGAATAAATTCTATCATCAGTTATATCAATCAATTACTTCAATGGAGACCTGCCTAGTGATACGCATGTGTGGTGCTTCCATCAAGCAAGCTCATCTCCTTGCCTAGTTCTCATGTGCTTCTCCGATTCAGGCTAGACCGATGGGCTAGACCTATCTTCAAATAGTTTTTGTCTCGCTTTTTATGTTTGCTACAGTAGGCCTTATCTAATCATTTATTAGCGGGGAATTTTACTGGAACTACGAAATATATCCCAGTGGTAGGTGGCGGGGACTTAGCTGAGAATGTACGTTAAAACGATGCCCCGCATTGCTGGGAGGTGGCCGGGATTTTCACATGCACGTAACCGTTTGTAAATTACATCCCGGCTAAGTCCCTGCAAGGCCCGGGTCTGGAGGAGCCAGGACTACAATTGGCAAGTGCATTATTTAAGATCACTCCATTAACAAATTTTAGAGTTAAAATGTTAGGACAGTAAACTAAAATAGCTATTGACTCTAAAAAATCAAAGGGTCTATGCAAAAAAATATAGGAACACATAATTTATGAGAAAATTTTTTACAAATCTGATATTAAATTGAAATAACCATTAGAATACACAATGTATAATATACCAATATTGAACTGAATTTTTCAATTTTCATCTCACAACTAGCAATGTTTCATGCAATTTTATGAATTTATTTTGTTAAGTATAATATTTGTTTTTGTAGATTTTGTTATGTTGTAGTATAAGGAATGAAATATTTGCTTATTTTTTTTTTGTAGATTTTGTTATGTTGTATTATAGGAATGAGATATTTGCTTTGTAAGTAATTTCTTGATGCACTTCCACTTGGGAAGTATAGTATAGTCACTAATCACTAATGATAAAAAGTGTAGTTTTTAATCAATGTATGGGCTAGGCTGGTTCATTTAAATTTACTGTACATCAATAGAATAATACATCACTACCGCCACCAGATTGAAATACTGAAACCATAATACAAGTCATGTAGTTGTAGATTGGTGGTTAAAGTGCTTGTCTTTAAAAACCAAGGTTTCGGGTTCAAATCTTTTGAGACACCAGCGATTTCCCCCCACCCCCAGAGGCTTTAAAAAGAATGCCAATTCTAAAGGCGAGACTTTTTTTCATTGCTTGTTTCGCATATTTATTTTTTAAAGATTACCGGAGGAGTGCGGAATAAAATAAAAATAAAAATTTGTTTTCTTATTTAGAAAATAGTTTTGCCAAAATCATCCAGACGGAGGAGAAAATAAAAATAAAATTTTTTTGGTGAATGTAAAATAGGATGGTTAAATGCTTCAAATTTATATAATTAGGAAGAAATATACATATCTTCGGAGACGTAACATAAATAAAGAAAATGTGATGATATGATATTTCCACTTTTTCACAGAATATCTGCTGACCTTTTGCCTTTAGCTTAATATAATTTGAACAATTTTAATTAGGAATACTGGTATCACAAAATTTCCATGAAATTATATTTGCTAGTGGTGAATAAGATAAAAAAATAATCAAACACAAATTACTATCAATCAAAAGATGGACAAATTTTTGAAAACATTTCTAACTGATTTTACTTACTGTGACATGATACAGTATAGAAGCTAAGCCTGGTAACGCAGAAGTCTACAGTGATCACTTCTAGTCGTGATCAGCAGGAGAATGTCCTGTCATGTACTGTACATTAAAGCCTATAGCGATAACATGTGAATTACCATATTGACCTGCCTAGCCACGACCCTTCCAATCCAATGCATGCATATTATTATCCTTTAATTTTCCAATCCTTGTAACCATAGAAACAAAGGTGTTACTAGCATCAAATACAAAGATAAGATTTGCGATAACATTCCTGTACTTGGGGACAGTTTGAGGACATTTTAAACAGTTTGTAATATTTTTTTTATATTAAAGCAGTATTTAAAAAAATGGAATTTATGAGATTATTGTAATTTTGAAATAGTATGTGTAACTAAAGAAGTCAGTCTAACACATTTACTACAAAATTAGATCTAAAGCAAATTTAACAAGATATTGTTTAAAATATGTGGAACTAATACAGAATAAATGTAATAAGTTTATTTATAGCCTGAAGAATTTTCTTTCACAAACCTGTATTTTGTTTATTATTATACACCATGCCTACTATATTTTACATGGTTTTAAACATTTCTTGTAGGTTGGTAACAAGTTGCATTCTTACAGTATACAATGCACTTGTCTAAATTGCCCTAGAATATACTCCAATTTACGACACTCCGAAAGAGGAAATATTATTTTATGACCAGACTCTGAATGATGTAATCTGCAAATTCCATTGTGTAAATGCAAACTCAATTTGCTATGATGCTGTATGTTTGAGAAACTACTGTATGAAATTTACATACCTGTAAAATATTTGTTGAAAGTTAAATCAAGTAGTTGTATTAATCATTAAGCCTACAGTAATACTATAGGCCCTGATTTACAGTAGGCTGAGGTGTACAGATCCACAGATATTTCTATAGGTTATCCAAGCAAGGACTGTATTTGATTGACATTTAAAAATGAATATAAAAAGCCTGATTTAAAACAATGATTAAAACTGCCTGCAATAATTGCTGATATAGATGCTCTAAGTTTGTAGATGATAATAATATCACCTTTGATGATACGATGAAGACGATGCTGACATTAATTATGCTGTTTATATATGATATGATGACAGTAATTTTTTTTAATGATAATGACAATATGTTATTGATAATGGCAATGACTGATTAAATGACATTGTTAATAATAATAATAATATTAAATAATAATAAGTAATAATAATGACGACGAATGACAATTGGTAAAAATGTACAAATTGCAATGGAATGTCAGTAGTACTGTTGTAAAAATGCTGCATTCTTGTAGCGCTGAGTACAAAAACTAGGAACTGTACCAGCAATTAATTCAGTGCTTAATTTAATGAACAGATTTGCTTTTGATATAAAAAGGATATTTAATTTACTGGTAGTAGTACACACACAAACTTGATGCGAGACAATATAAAGAGTGAACAATGAAAGGCAAACAGTGTATAAAATATATACACAATGTAAAACACAACTGACCGACAGTTTAAGAATATGGAAAGTGTGCAGTAAAGCCGGGGCACTACATGCGTCGTACAACCGTCGGCTGATCAATCCAACTCTGTTCCCTGTGAGCATTTGATGACGCAACAATGCCTGCTGATCGTCGGAATCGCGTCGGCCGACGACTGTTGTGCAGGGCGCGTGTCCAGCTTCAATCAGAACAGTTCACATGCAAATTCAGTATGAATCCAAATGCCATGCACTTCACATTCAATTGCAATTACAATTTGATTTAATAGTGTTAATTATATTAGCAAGTACTGGTAGGTGACATACATGATTAAATGAATTGTGTAAATCCATAAGGAAAAAACAACCATCATAATTTAACTGATTGTATTGCTAGATTCTCATTTTGACACACAAAATAAACAGTTTATTTTTTATTTTTTAAGTTAAAAAAAAAACAAAAAAATTCCAAAGAGCCAATGTGATAACATTGCCAGGGCCAGCAAAGACACTGGACCTTACAACCTTACACAGGAATTTCTTTTGCACCTTAACAACAAAACCAAACACTAAATTAATGTAGTCATTCTGTACCAAATGTCTTCTCCCTCCCCATCCCCCCCCCCAAAAAAAAACATAAAATGGACACCATAGAGCCAACCACCACTGTATGTTAACTGTGCTTTAAACATATAAAATGTTTACCTAATTTTGTTGATTTGTACATTATTGTTACAAAGAATATTCCTTAAATTGTTAAAATATTATTGGTGGCAGAAAGTACAAAAATAGGAAATTCTATTGCAATCTGAGATACAGTACAGATCATTGCATTTGCAAAGGAAAGGGATTATGGTGAAAAAATATAACTCACCAAAATAAATGTATAGAAAAATATTCATTAAATAATTCCAGGGGCATTGTAATTCACTAACAAAATATTTATGAAACTGAAGTTAATTTATTTTAAAAACTTATAAACGTTTAGGTAAAAGACTTACCTACTGGTAAGTTTTACCAAAAAACTCCCAGTAGCTTTGCCGGACCGGAAGACTTACTGAGATGCACATCAAGCTTCATCAAGTCCTACTTGCCCAGTAAAACTTATAGAGCCAGTTTTACCGAGCCAAAAATCTCCAGTGCGAACAGCTGAATCAACTTCACTGGCATGAACTTTATTGGTCAGCTCATTAGTTGCTTTTCACAACCTCGGTAATTCTTCGGCAACTGTAAAGGCCAACTCAGACAGCATCGGCCGACGCAGCCCGACCCGATTTATCGTCGGGGACAGTCTTAAGCCGTCATGAGAAATATTATACATGTTTAATATTCTACGACGCGACTGCCCCCGACGCACACCATCGCGTCTGCGTTTAACTCACACAGACCCAACTCGACAACAAATCACGTCGGGCTGCGTCGTACGACGCTGTCTGAGTTGGCCTTAAGACTTACTGAGTCGAAAAAAACCCTGTACGGATGGTGGTAGATTATTCACTACAATGTTTACAATGATCTTGGAAAGATTTTTACTGAAGAAAGGCCAGTGCAAATTTAGTGATAAACCTGTTAATCAGAAAGTAACTAAAAACCAAAAAATGAATGACAAATTAATCAAATATTCAATAAACATAAATAATTTGGAAGGACTATATAATTTTCAGATTAGCAAAAAATGAACATAATGAAAATAAATTTTCAATAGCAAATAGAAATGAAAGAAATAAACTGAACTTAAAAAAACTCACCAATATGAGTGTTAGGGTTTACGTGCAAGGTCAAAGGTTGCGGCGGGCAATCACATTGGTGTTGATGATACATGCATTGAGCAATCAAATTCCCACCTTCTGGCTGCATAATGGTTTTCACATCAGGCAAAATCAACATTGAAGTTTCTTGTAATTTATCCTTATTCGCCGTCTTCTCTTGGCTACACTGCTGTTCCACCTGTTCCGCCACACGTTCCATTTCTCCACGTAAGCTCAACTCCTCGTGAGCTAGATCACGTGTTGCATCTGTCAACTGTTTTATGTGACTCATTAGTGTGTGTACAGAACTCATGATCTGTCTGCGATCACCACCGCCATCTTCTCCAAAATTTTCCACATCAGTGTACGCAGGACGCGAGCCTCTCGGCTCCGCATACTGCTTGCTCTCGAGTAAATCGTTCATTTCGGTAATGTCACATATAACAGAATCCATCTTATCCGAATCCATGCTTGAGTCGGCTTGTGAACGATGTCTTACCTGTGTTGTTGCATTACCTTCGGAAGTACGAGGACTTAACCGAGCCGACTTTCTGCACACGGTACTAGCTATACTTGTATACAGTAATCCCTCTGAGGACATGTCCATAAAAAATTTCAATAAAGACTGTTGTTATGGTAACTATCGTGTGTGCAAGTAGCACTTAAAAAGGATGAAATCACCAGCTACTGACGAAAGCAAAACTGTGTTTTCATAACCATCTGAAAAAACGAAGAATATTTATAGTCCTCAAAATTCATGGTTTATTTTTAATATCAATTCTATTCACCAAAAAAACCTCCATATATTATCATCCTATTTTGTGTTGCAATTTTAATTAATTCTTACTTCATTTAATTTCTGAATAAAGAAACCAAAAAAAAATTTTTTAAATCAGTAAAGTTTATAATAAATTCTTTTAAATTCAGGCAAACCCCCTTTTGTAGCAAACTCCCCCTCTTTTGAGGCAAACTCCTCCCTCTCGAATTTCCCAAACGAGTCCTCAAATCCAACTAATGCACTGCAGACACACCCAGACTCGGATGGAATGTTATGCTGCAGATATTTTCTTGGAACATTAAATTTAAACTGCTTGTAGATTATTTAAACCCATAAAACACAAAAACTTCTCTGGCATCTGGGTTTTCGCGGACCCCACCGAGGCTGTGCCCCTGGACCCCACTCTCAGAGAACCTCCCCTTGGAAAAACCTGGCTACAGGCCCAGTATGGTAGAACTATTTATTTAGTATTTAACAAATTCAATTTCAAGTTACAATGTACAGTTTAGACTAAAATTAGCCAATTATAGTAAAGTCTCAATGCACAGAGAAAAAATCCAATTCCTACAGTATAAAGTCTAAATAAAAAACAAAAACAATTCTCAGCTAACCATGAAACAAATCCAACAATAGAGCACATCAGAAGAAATCTTTCGAAATATTTACCTGCATATCTACAAGAGGCCTGTCAATATAAAATTGGAATTTGTTTGATCAAAGAGATCAACGGTAGATTAAAACTCCTTTTATAGCTTTTGCTTGAAGTTCACACGGAAATACTGTACGGACACGTTTCATCTGATTCATACTAAAAGTAGACTTAAAAAAAGCATTGTGTCATGCACAAAAACACTTAAAAACCTGATATAAAGCATTAACAAATAAAAAGAAGCTTTGTACAGTAAAATGATGACATTTGGAAAAACTCTGAGTCATTAAGAAATTACTTTGGTTTTGCTCTGATGACATTCACATAAAATCCTATTTAAGAAGTCTTGCGAAAACACAGCATTTAAATATTCATGATTAGTATACAGACGAATTCTCCCGAGGCTTGTGTAGTACTCAACTGCCAATTTAACTAAAAGCATCTTCTTATACAGTATAATGATAATTATCGTACTCTGTGTTGCAACAAGAATAATTTAGCATACCAAAGAGTTTAACCGGAAATAATAAACAGTGGCTTTCGAAAATCTAAATCAATCATCAAAATATACCACTAATTAAAAATTAATAATATTGTGGGAATGTTTGGAATAGCAGATGTGGTTTGGTGTCTCAACCACTGAGTCAAGGGTTCAAATCCTATGTGTGATCTTGGGCTAGGTGAATTACTTGGACATTGGTTTCCCTTTCTTTTCCAAATAATATTTAAACATATTTTGGGAGGTAAAAAAAAAAAGGAAAAAAAAGAAAAAGAAAAAAATGATAGCCCACAACTATTAAATTTTATTTTCGGGCGTCTAGAACAAACACAAAAATTTTATTGATAATCAATGATCAGAGTATCGAGCATGTACCACCAGTCCAGCAATAAAGTAGGCCTATCACTGACAAACAGTAGTAGGCCTATCAACAATATTACAAATACAATTTCTTATTACCGGTAGGAGAAATCAGTTAAACAAGTATTAAATTTCTGTTTACAACACAACAAAATATTCTATTTTGTTAAGAAAAAAAAGTTAAAACCATTGTTTAATTTGAATACTGACATGAGCTAGCATTCAGATAGGATGAATTATCATTGTTTGTTTGCATCTTGATAGTCGCCCGAAAATGTTGTTTTGTTAAAGTTTGCATTATAAAGGTAATGTTAACTTACATTCTGGGTAATTGAAATGCCATGTATGTAGAGTATCACCCCGGTAACCATTTCATGTAGAGTCAAAATGGAGTTGCAACGCGGTTCTTTCCTTGCTAATCTGATAATTTAAGAGAACCGTTTCTTTATCGATATTCAGTAGAAACACACCCATAGATTAAAATTCTCCGACAAACTTAAATCTCTCCAAGTACAACAATGTAACCAGAAGTGTTTAGTGCTCTAGAGAAAACCCATTGTCCATCCAAACAGCAGGAATCTCCCACGCCTGTATTGCTACACTACAGTATTTAGCAATGGCAATCTATTGTTTCCAATTGAGCAATTATGGTATTTGGAATTTAACCTTTAACCAAATATTATCATTTTGCAATCCAGTCAGATTAATGCTGAAGTTGATTTTTTTTTTTTCTAAACAGTTTTTGCTTGAAACTTAAACAAATGTCATTGTTAATTGTTTAATGAAAGTGTAAAAGTTTATTAGTCTAGGAAGTGTCATCTTATGTTTACATTGTTACACAGAACACTATTGTACAATATCGTACAATAGCCGTACTTACTCTGACTCACACAAAGATAATAAAAGTTTAAGTTATACCTAGTATGCAGAAGAATACTGTCGGCAATGACACAAAAACAATTTTAAAGAAGGAACACTAACGACAAGTACTGTACAGAAAAGTGGTAGTGCCAGAATTTTCCAGATGGCAGGCTAGTACTGTATCTCCAACAGCCATGGCAAGACTGGGAGTGCCAGAAGCCAGCATATTTTTGGTATTCACTTGTGGGTTTAGGCAGAGATCTGTGGAGTAACTGAATCTCATAAATGGACCTACAGCAATGCAGGAGATTAATTGTGATGACGATGTTGCTGTCGGCCCATGTATACTAAAGTATTCCCTTCTTTCCCTAGGTGGGCCTACTCTAATAATAATAATGGACATTTATAAGGCGCCGGTATCTGCAAGGTGCACTCATGGTGCCAGAGCCAAGCAAGACAGAAAAAATACGAGAGTAGAAAAGTAGTGTGAGAAAGAGAATAATTAATTGAGGAAGTGCTAGTCAAACAGGTGTTTTCTAGGCCTATCATAAGCTACTTTATAAAGCCTACTGTATTAATCAAAGTTAAATAACTTTCTTTAATTGTTGGGAGTCAGTATCTTCCAACTGCAACATCACATAATAATTCTAACAATTTCAACTTGTCACATTTTGAGGACATCTCAATACTAATCATGTTATTACAAGATAAAGTACAATTAAAGGTGCTACCTTTGGATTGCAATTTATGGTAAAGATAAGATAAGAAAATGTTTACATTGTACACTATGGAAACTCTATAGACAGACTTTCAATGACAATTCAATCGTTTTGATCAGTTACACCATTAACCTTGATTATCTTTATGCTCCTATTGGCAGTTCAAATGTCTGATCATTTAACTTGTATCGAATGATGTCGGATGATAAATGTCAATAAAAAGTTTAACTTTAAGAATAGTAACTATTAAAATCAGGCAAAATGCTAAATAATTAAAATAGCTAATTTTTAGAAAAGAAAAAAAAAATGGTTTTTACTAATAATACATTATTATTATTTCTGAATTTAATGGAAATGATAATAATAATAATAATAATAATAATAACAATAATAATAATAATAATAAGAATATTTATTTGGCAAAAAGCATACAGGAGAAAAACATCATGGAATGTTTGTTGACTGATGACATTAATACAGTAAATAAAAAATTTAGAAATCCAAATACTGTCTATGATTTCTTTTTCTTTTAAATGAAAAAATGACCAACATATCAAAAATGAGTGTTATTATTCTTTTTGTAAAATCGCGAACCTATTCAAATAGCACCCCCCTGAACAAAAAGGGAGACTCTATTCCTACTACAGGTCTGCAGTGTAGCTGCTTGAACAAGCATGCACAGCTCAAAATGGAATACTGTATATCTCAGCTGAAAATAATTGATATTTTATGCTTTAAACAAAGTTTTATGTCAATTTATTGGTATGTTTTCTTTCTTAGACATATAACATTTTATATTATTTTTTGAGAACTTTAAATACAATTTGAAGTGTTTTTGTAGTTAAAAAGCTCATTCAAAATGACGTAATCGCCACAAATCGAGTTTGTTAAATCGAGAGTACGTAACTGGGAGGTTTGTAATTGGGAGATGTTACTGTACTGTATTATATTAGCATACATGGAATGGATGCAAATTTGTAAAACATGCATAACAATCAAATGCAAATTATTCAGTTGGGAGAGGTGAAGAATGATGAGACAAGTCAAGAATATTAGGAAAGGAGATGTGTAAATGGAAATGACTATGACTGGAAAAGAATAATATGAAAGACATGAGTGAAAGTAAAATGGATTGAATTTTGCCTGTATAGTAGTCTTTCCTTTTTACACCTCCAAGTATTCAAAACATACAGTACAATTAGATACTCTAGGACAATAATGCTGACCTTGCTAGATTAAAGGGTTAACTGCCAAATACTGCGGTAGTGTCATGGGATTATACAATCAAAACTTAAAGCAAAACGTAACAAAGAAAGAAAAACACAGGATGGTACACCTGATTTAAATAGGTCTTGGGACTTTCCTGTATTACTGTATATCAGTGTTTATATCACAGTTAAAGGAAGTTTCATAAGCAGTAAAACAATTGAGTCAATTGCTGTTGGATGTATTGCGAAGGAAATGTATAAAAGTAATTTGAATCATATTAAATGGTAATTTATGTAACCTGGGACGAGGTTGTGAGGGAAGAGTGTGGGTGAATATGGAGAAAGACTTTGGTGTGTATTATACAATACAAGGAGGCCTAGTAATAATACTATATCACATGATTCAATGTCACATGACTTAACATAGCTCGCAGGAAGTTCCACTGATGATAAAATAAACCAGGGTTCTCAAATTGAGTCCAAGATTTACATATTGTAGACAATCTCGCTGGATTATGTACAGTACTCCTTTTGTTAAAGGCATCGTCTGTTGCAGATTAATACAAGAAAAGAGACAATAAGCTTCTTCCAAATGGAATTGAGTGTTTATTTGTGCCCTGGAGCTTTTTAATCCGTGGAAAAGATACAACATGCTGCCAAACTGAACACAGCATCACCACATTGTGTCACAGACATGTTAAGATAGTGCCTAGTGTTACAACTTGTTTTTTTTTCTCAGCACAGTGCACCAATAGGTTCTGCTCAATACATGCAGACACGTTTTTTCCAATAGTGTTAGCCCTACCATTAACTACACACTGAAGTTTTACGTATGATGTAACAATCAATACCAAAAACAATGGCATTTCTAAAACAGACACAAGGGAGAAGCAATGTTTTGTATCAATCAATTTCATGGATTTTTCATTGAGGTTTGGACCACAGCAGATAAGAAATAGAGACAATTGTATATACCTATACCAGCATGCATTTTCCATACTGTATATAGCAATTTATATCTTTCACAATATAAATGATGTGTATAAATGTATGTTCCACAGATAAATATGTTTATCAATTATTTTATTCATATTATTTATTACTCTATGATAACTAATTAATTATACTATTCAACATTTTAGGTTTTGTGCTTTAAGTAGCAAATTTTATTGTCTTGCAAACGAAATGCAAGTTACCTGTGATAGATATTTATTGGTGTTATCTTGGTCTTTTTATAATATTTCTGGGTTGCTCTTCTGTGATCTACTGCAGCAAACAAAAGTATTGTTTCATACACATAGTCAATGTTATGTTACCTTTCATCTTGTTTCTATATACCTACACTTTTCATGTATTTTGTAATTTAGAAACTTGCATAATTCCTAGACTTATGCTGGTTTGAGTTTTACTGTGTCGTAGTCCTACAGTTAAAATTTGTTATGCTGTTTTTATACCTAAACTTTTTATTTCTTAAATAGGCCTACACAAATTGAAATGAAATATCTTTACCAGGCCTATTTCTAATCTAATCCAAATTATTAGTTAGAATATCATAAAATTTTATCATCATGATTGGTTAAAACAGTTGCGAGAATATTTTCTAATATTATATCTCAACATATTATGATTGAATGATTCAGATATATCCTATGAAAGCAGTGGCGTAGCTAGGGAGGTCAAGGGTGGGCACATGCCCATGGTGCCCGGTTTTGGGGGGGGGGGTGGCGCTGAAATGGGAGAGTGAGATTTTAAAAAATAAGCACTTTTTAGAATAACATGATGAAATTGATTTATGTCATCAGGCATGAATTTTCTCCAGTTAATAATAAGAACCTGAATGCTTGTTTTTATTGGCAAATTCATAGATTGTGATTTCTTTTCAGTCCATTTTGAACATTTTCTCTTCTTTTTTTTATCCTGTTCTGTAATGACTACATGTCACAGAAACTGCAGGTATTTCAGTACGGTACGGATATGCTTAAAGCTTATACAACCAACAATATCAATTTATTTCACAATATTATAATTATAATTAGGGGGGACGCAATTTTCTACTCTTTCCCCCAGGAGCCAAAACCTCTAGCTACGCCACTGTATGAAAGTGGTTTCCCCACTGTATGAAAGTGGTTTCCCCACTGCCATTGCATTGCTGCCAATACCACGGTCACCCTGTTGTGTCATACCAGACAGATATTAAAATGAAATGAATAGATTGACATGCTGGAGGTTGCTATCATGTCTGCACAAAATGAATGAAAAAAAAATAGTTGTCTAATACACACATACACTACCTTATCTATAAGACATAAATATAACATATATGGTTTTTAAAAATAAACAATTTGCTTAACACTAGGCCTATATAATAAATGACATTTACAATTTGTTCAATTGCGCAACCATTTGTTTCCCTCCATCGTCGCTGCATGTCCATAAAAAAGTAACGAGAGCTCTGTAAAATGTAGACGCGAGTAAAAAAATATCGACCCCGTCCCCCGACCCTACTAGACATATTAAAACGAATCGCATACTAAAATTATTCCATGCATATACACAAATATGCGCTATACTAAATTCAAAGTATTACATACCATAGTATACAGTAACTATATCAAGTCCATCGAAAATAGGTTATGTATAAAAATCTTTTGTTTGAGAGAGCAAACAGCCTCCACGCATGTATTTTGGTCGGTTCTTGTATGTTTTGAAGAGCAGGCGGCCTTGCTGTCTGTGCTAAAAATAATTGATAAAGCTGACGTTTCCGTTTCTGCAAGCAGCGCCCTCTCTTGATTTTTTTTCACGTGGATGAATGACGTGGAGAAGGAGGGTTGCTGTTTCTTAAAGTGCTGGAGGTCAGCAAAGTTACATTTAAAATTCCTCATATAAAAAAAAACAATATTGATATTTTAATTAATATTTGGATTCCGTATAGAAGAAGAGGAGATGCTCACAAAATTTGAAACTAAATCTGCAAGGGTGAAAGGTAATTTTAAGCTTATTAACAAAGGGTAGGCCTAGGCCTAGTTAGTAAGTAGTACTAATACTAACTACTACTAGGGAAAAAATACATCTGTGCTCATTCGTTGAAAATGACCGCTGAAATTTGTTAGCCTAGGTTTATGCATGATCCTTACCTTACGCCTAGGAAAAATGACAAAGTGATTAGAAGTGGATGGGAAGTTTAGTAGGCCCACGATATTATATTATTCAGTTTCAAGGATCAAAACAAAGAAAATCAAGCTGAGTTATTAAAATAATATAGTTAGTACAGTAGAGTGAGTAGGTCTAGTAGGCTGGGCGGCCTAGCTAATAGTAGTAGTACTAGTAGGCCAAGGCCTAATACTTCCAACCTAGCCTTGGTCTTGATTTCATAATAGTGCACACACACCACGAAAATGACATGAACAAGAGCACAGTAACAAAATTGTATTTTTATAATTTATTAATAACACATTGTATTTGTCTTTATAATCTGTAGGCTTGTCCTTCCATCCCAACCGTCCATGGATCCTAACCAGTCTGCACAATGGTGTCATCCAGCTGTGGGATTACCGTATGTGTACGCTTTTGGAGAAGTTTGATGAACATGATGGCCCTGTGCGTGGCATCTGCTTTCACAACCAACAACCTCTCTTTGTCTCAGGAGGAGATGACTACAAGATCAAAGTTTGGAACTACAAGATGAAAAGATGTCTGTTTACATTGCTTGGACATCTGGACTACATTAGAACTACCTTTTTTCATCATGTACATATTCTTAATTTATTGTGCATTCATTTTCATTGCCAATGTATTCATATTTATTATAATACATTCGTAATAGCATTAGGCCTAGTCCTAAAAAAAATGTCACACAGGACCAACAAGATATGAAACTGTATATGTAATGTCATTTAGGACTAGATACAGTACAGATAATAATCAGTCAAAAATACCTTTTTATACAAATCATTTTCTGCAAACATTTTTGAAACCTAGATAGATTCTTAGATATTTTGCCTTACATTTTGACTGTCAGCTTTTAAATTAATGTTTAGCAAAACCTCAAAATTCATACAAAAAAAGGAGTACGGCAAATCAGATTAATAAGACCAAAAACATTCTTGCAATAACTTTCTCTGAACAAGCAGAGGAAGCAACTATCAATAATATTATAAAATATATTTGCAATGATAATAGTGAAAATTTGATAAAAATATCTGTGATCATATTCATAGTTATTCTAATCATAAACTCTTCTAATTATGCAGGAGTATCCATGGATATTGAGTGCTTCTGATGATCAAACAATTAGGATCTGGAATTGGCAATCCAGAGGATGTATCTGGTGAGTATATAATCATATCACACCTGTATGGGCATACTTCATCCATGTATGGGCATATCACACCTATATGTGGGCATATCACACCCATATGGCATATCACACATATACATATCACACATAATGGACATATACACATATGGCATATCACACCCATATATGGGCATATCACACCCATATATGGCATATCACACCCATATGGCATATCACACCCATATATGGACATATACCCATATGGCATATCACACCCATATATAGGCATATCACACCCATTTATGGCATGTTACACCCATATATGGTCATATCATACCCATATGTGAGCATATAATACACAATACACATATATGAGCATATTATAATTGTATTCATCACTTAAATTTAGTAGTGTGGACACTTCAGTATAAGGCCTGTTCACAGTTTAGCATCATTACTAGATTTCTATGAATATTTACTTTTTTTCCAGTGTCTTGACAGGTCATAATCATTATGTCATGTGTGCAAATTTTCACCCAACTGAGGATCTTGTTGTGTCTGCTTCTTTAGATCAGACTGTGCGTGTCTGGGATATATCAGGTAAGAACATGTTAGCTTCTAATTTGTTTCTTTTTTGTAAAACATAAAACACTGTCTTTTGATTACAGTACCTTTCTTTACTTTAATGTTGCTCTTAAAAACATTTTGGATTTATTAAAAATAATATTTATTATTAATTATTTCACCAACAATTACAAATTTGTTATGATAATGACATAATATTTAAAATATATTTATTCTCTAGGCCTCAGAAAGAAAAATGTTGCACCAGGCCCTGCTGGCCTAGATGATCATCAACGCAACCCAATCACCCCAGATCTTTTTGGCTCAAGTGATGCTACTGTTAAGCACGTCTTAGAGGTTGGTATAAAATATGAGGCTTGAAGATCTTACTATGTTGATTTATAACTGGCTAATATGTAATTTCCTATCTTTATGTTGAGCCATGTTTCAGTGGTTGATATTTTTGATGATGTCATGAAAGTAAAAATTGATGATGTCATAATGTGTTTTCTTTGATGCTTAGGGTCATGACAGAGGTGTTAACTGGGTCAGTTTCCATCCCACAATGCCTTTAATTGTATCTGCAGCTGATGACCGTTACGTTAAGCTGTGGAGAATGAATGGTATGTATTCTTGAAGTTTCGGAAATTAAATTAATTTTGTAATTGAAATTTGTAGTAGAGCTGTTGATGATATTTGTATTCCAGTCATATTTCTTACAACTCAAAGGAAAATGCCTTATGTCCCTACTCCATTATTGTTTTATAAGTTCCATATCCTTTTTTTGTATGAAATCTCCATAATTACATTAGTTTGTGATGTTTATATTGATATTGAAAATAATGTAAATATGGTGTAGTTGTCGATGCAACTGCTACCACTGTTGCTATTCTTGTTGTTATTGTTATTTTTTTAAAACATAAACCACTACTTTAGGACATCATTATTCTTTCATTTGTCAGATGCCAAGGCCTGGGAGGTGGATACCTGCCGAGGCCACTACAACAACGTGTCATGTGTACTCTTCCATCCAAGACAGGAATTGATCATCACCAACTCTGAGGACAAGAGTATTCGTGTTTGGGACATGTCAAAACGCTCGTGTCTGAACACATTTCGACGGGAACATGACCGCTTCTGGGTCGTCAATGCCCATCCTACTCTCAACTTATTTGCAGCTGGTATGAGAATTTTTGTTCTAGATTAGTGTTGTTAAAATACCTTTACATTTTGGAAAATTATAAATGGTTGGCACATAGTTTGTCATTCCTACATTTCCTTTTTATCTACTCATCACTATCATTTTGTTATCTCCCCCTATCATATACCATGATTTTTATCTGTATTTTTACCCTTTTTATCTTTAAACATTGTGATCATAATCATCTATTAGTATCATCTTTGTTGTGTATGAATCTTTCTTTATGTTAATATCATTTATATACTACTTATTTAATATTTTAAACAATTTAAGGACATGACAGCGGTATGATAGTGTTCAAGTTGGAGCGCGAAAGACCAGCCTACGCTGTGCAAGGCAACCTGCTCTACTACGTCAAGGAACGATATCTCCGTCGTTTTGATTCCACGACATCCAAGGATGTTCCTATGATGCAACTACGTGGTGGAAGCAAGGGAACAATTGTTAGCATGTCATACAATCAAGCCGAGAATGCCATCCTTGTGATTACAGTGAGTATAGTCCATTCAATCATCCTCTAAAGACAGGCACACACTGCTTCTAAAGCTGGTGAAATTCTAAGAACCTCAGCAAAGAATTGGCTGATGTAGAGTGAATATTTTTAACTTTGTGTATAGTGCCTACAAAATCTGAACATTTAGTTGTCATTGGTGCAGAGAAAATGATGAAGTTTGTTGCAACAACTTAGGAAAAAAGAGAGAAATAATTACATAAAGAAACAATGAAACTAGTCATTAAAAATATACATAAACTTTCACCTAAATATAAGGAATAAAAAATAATTATCATCATCATCATTCATGTATATAATACTATTATTTATGTTCCAGCGAACACCTCAAGTTGATAACAGCACCTACGACTTGTATCAAGTTCCAAAGAATGTTGATGCTTCTAGCCCTGATGGTAAGTAACTATGGTTCAAAGTTACAGTTATTTCATTTAGAATTAACCTACGGTGTGAGGCCTGATTGACATTAGTCTTTTTACCAAATTTATTTTTTTTTAGCTGAATATGATGTTCTTTTTAATAAAACCAAGTTGTATGCCTCCTTTGTGGTACAAAGCATTGGTTACTTTAAGCATCATCAGTACAAATGTGCCTTAAAAAAATGTTTACAAAAAGTAAACATATAATAATAATAATAATTCTTTATTTGTCCTTGTATATGTATGCCTACACCCTGGGAAAATGGGGCTGGGTCCCCGGGGACTACTTCCCCACTTACTCTACAACATCAAACGGATACAGACTGATACATACTTAGTCCTTAACTCGCCTAACTCTCCTGAGAGGGTTATTCGAGGAGCTGAGCGTTTTTGTTATTATAAAAGACCCGAATTCAGTACTCGATGCACAGCCGGGTATCAAACCCGGGCCCTGGCGTGCAAGAGGCAGGAACCATACCAATTAGCCAAACGCTCAGCTCTTGGTTTTAATAATTTTTCTCAATGTTTAACTGAAAACTACCAGTATTGAATTTATCTTATATAATAATATTACCATAATAATAATACAGTAACAAAATTTATAGAGTACACACATCTACTGCAGTAGTGCACAAGTCCTATTATTAAGGAGCTTTCAGTGTCACGATGACGGTAAGATGTCACGTAAAGTCATCTGCGCATGTAAGAACGTTGAGTTCTCATTGCATGAATTCTAGGACGCAATTTAACCAAAGAGAAGACTTTTTTTCATTCCTTGTTTAGTGCACTTATTTTTTTTAAGATCATTGGAGGAGGAGGGATTAAGAATTATAAAAAGTTTTTGTTTTCTAATTTAGCAAATAGTTTTGCCAATAACATCCAGACGGAGGAGAAAATGTAAATAAAATTTCAGTGGTAAATGTAAAATGGGATGGTTAAATGCATCAAATTTATATAATTAGGAAGAAATATACATATCTTATCTTTGGAGATTTCAAGGCAAGTGGAGGACGTATTAAAAATTAAACAATTTTATTTTTTTCTGAAATTTCCATTTTTCATGGTGGCGGGATGTGCTAATAGGCCAAAAATAAAATTTTATTTTTATTTGAAATCATCAATATTTGCAGTCGGTGGGTTCGCTAAACAAGGTATAAAAAGTCTTGCCAAATCTACATTTTGCGGAGGACGCGTTGTATGATGTTCATGCATGAGTGAATCTAGCATCCTGTCGTCGTGCAAATCGAAAGCTTCCTATTACTGTATTATTGTGTTTGGTTTTTTGTTACAGCTCCAGAAGGTAAAAGGTCATCAGGTATAAATGCTGTGTGGGTTGCAAGGAACAGATTTGCTGTACTTGATAGATCCCATGCTGTAAGTTTTATCTTCTTTGAAATGTTTTATATTTGCATTCTAAAATATGTTCTCTGTTAACATTGTTAATCTAGTATTCTAAAGATCACATTGTGACCAATTACCTCTTCACAGTATAAAATAAAAGACAGGATACTGCCAACAAAGGGTACTGTAAAGATTGTCAATGTATTTACAAAATGTATTTTTTATAGGTTATCATCAAGAACCTGAAAAATGAAGTAACAAAAAAAGTTGAAACTCCTGCCTGTGATGAAATCTTCTATGCTGGAACTGGGATGTTGTTGCTAAGAGATGCTGATGCAGTCACGTTGTTTGATGTTCAACAAAAACGCAGCCTTGGCTCGGTTAAGATCTCCAAGGCTAAATACGCTGTTTGGACATCTGATATGACCCATGTTGCTCTGCTCAGTAAACACAGTAAGTAAGCTTCCTTGTGTTTGATGTTATCTTGTAATCATGAATTATCATAATGATTTCATTAGCTTAGGGAACAGACATTCTCATCCTGTTTTGTTATTTTTGATTTATATGTTTTTTGTCAATAAAAGTTTAAGAATGTGTAATGTTATGAATCATTTTCTCGCGATCTCTCAGCCATTGCCATTTGTAACCGCAAGTTGGAGTGTCTCTGCACGATTCATGAGAACATCCGAGTGAAGAGTGGGGCTTGGGATGAGAGTGGTGTCTTCATCTACACTACAAGTAACCACATCAAGTATGCCATCACTAATGGGTAAGTTGAGCAACTATCTTTTAGTGCGGGGGTTCTCAACTATATCACAATAGGGGCCAACATTGATCATTGAATAAATTTTAAGGGTCAGGGCAAGGGGTGTACTCTGGCATGTAGCGCTATCCGAGCGCCGCATGCATAAGACGGGGGGGGGGGGGGGGGGGGGGGGGAAGGAGAAATTAAACATTTTTTTTAAATAATAAACTGCTAGACACTTTATACAGGACATCTTGACCTAAGAAAGTTAACCTTGGGCGAAAGTTTGTGTGTTTCTTTTCTTTGCGGTTTGCTATGATAGTTCTTCCAATTTAATTAATTAAATCACTACAATGTGGGGCAATATATAGGCCTACTCAGCAAAACAGAATGCAAGATTATTAAGCTTAGAAATCTACACCCAAGCCTTACGGAAAATATATTATTTTTGGCTTGGTCTCTCTGGTCCGCATAACACGCACTCGCTGGCCGGAAATGGCCTGCTGGAAGCCAGTTAAGAACCCCTGAATTAGTGATCGATTGCCTGATTAATTAGCAATCATTACAATTATTTTTTTATCTATCTTCTATATGTATATGTTCTTATCCAATTAGTTTTCTGATAATTGTACTTTTCAAATATATTTCATTTTTCCAGTGACCATGGTATCATCAGAACACTAGATGTCCCCATTTACATCACACGTGTCAAAGGTCAGAGTGTGTATTGTCTTGATCGTGAATGTCGTACACGGGTACTTACCATCGACCCAACCGAGTTTAAATTCAAATTGGCGTTGATTCATCGTAAATATGATGAGGTTCTACACATGGTACGCAACGCCAAGCTTGTGGGACAGTCAATCATTGCTTATCTACAAAAGAAGGGTTACCCAGAAGTTGCTCTTCACTTTGTCAAAGGTAAGACCTTCATCGCACTTTTAATAATCATGATAATGATGGTGACGACATAATAGTTAATGACATAGATTCTATTTGATCTTACAACCCTCTCAATATCATGTCTTAATCTAGATGAGAAAACTCGCTTTGCACTTGCCTTGGAATGTGGCAATATCGAGGTTGCCCTTGATTCAGCCAAAGCGCTTGATGACAAAGCATGCTGGGAAAAGCTCGGAGAAGCTGCTCTGCTCCAAGGAAACCATCAGGTTGTAGAGATGGCCTACCAGCGAACTAAGAACTTTGACAAGCTCTCATTCCTCTACGTCATCACCGGCAACATGGAGAAACTTCGCAAGATGATGAAAATTGGTAAATTATATGCATCATCTGTTATAATCTGATACACATTTGTAACCAAACTATTATTAAACATCCATATGATGCATCTGATCTGATATGACCTCTGATGTACACCCAATTCCCATTTAGGACTGTTATTATGTTGTCCCAAAGTTATGTAAAATGAAGAATTAACAACTATAATAATTATAACAATATCAACAGCAACAGTAATATCATTAATAACAATACTTATTTAACTTACTCGTATGTAGATTTGATTTTTTTTTTAAATATTGAAATGAAATGAAAAATGAAATGAACAATAATCGTAAAGAGATAAAACCATGTATTTTTATCTATATTGCTTCTATTTATTGATAATGTTTTTTATTTCAAAAGCTGAGATCAGGAAAGATACAAGTGGACAGTACCAGAACGCCCTCTATCTTGGAGATGTTGGTGAAAGAGTCAAAATCTTGAAAAACTGTGGACAAAGTTAGTATTATGTGTTATAGCGATACAAAGTATTAAAAAAATATGTATTTTACAATCAAATGGTTGTGTACTATTATGTTTTTTTCTAACATTTTACTTTTTTATTGATTGTTTTTTTGTTCTCATTTGCTTAGAATCTCTTGCGTACCTGACAGCTGCTACACATGGCCTAGACGAGGAAGCAGAAGAGCTTAGGGAAGAATTTGACCCAGAGACTGAAAAGGTCAGTATGTTTTAGTGGATTTTTCTCTTTTGGGTCAAGTTAAAGATTACCTTAAGGTGACCCAATAGTTTTTTTAAAATTTGAAACCATGCCTGGCCTTCTCTCTCTCTGTTTATAATAATAAGACTAAAAGCTTGTTAAAAAATATACATATATTTCATTCGAACAGAATAGTAGACTTTAAGAAAACTGCTTTATTAACAATTCGGATATTTCTGCCACTCCTGTGGCTTTCATCAGCGAGATTAATGAAAAACATGAATAATTATTATATAGGCTTATCAAAAATAAATGTGACAGTGAGCAAATTAGGGTACTTATATAAACAGATGTGGCAGAAATATCCAAATCAAAATCAGTGTTCTTAAAGTCTACTATAATTTACTTTTATTAATGTATTCTTTAAAGATTCCTGAAGTAGATCCTAATGCTGAGCTTCTTCAGCCATGCCTTCCGGTGTTGCAGTCGGAGGAAAACTGGCCTCTGCTGACAGTCACCAAAGGTTTCTTTGATAGTTCTATGAAGAAGGGGGGTGCTGCCACTGCAATGGATGCTGATTTTGGTGCTGCTGACGATGGCGGTGAAGATGGCTGGGGTGCTGATGCTGATTTGGATGTGGACGAGTTTGGCGGTGACGATGGACTGATGGTTGGCGAGGAGGATGAACAAGGTGGAGGATGGGATGTTGATGATGATGAACTCGATTTGCCTCCAGATCTTGTAAGTCAATATTTCATTCTGTTGATTTGCCGCCAGATCTTGTAAGTCAATGTTTCATTCTGTTATGTTTATATAATGGTTGTCATTTTGGTCATTAAGTTTGTTAGCTGGTATTTTGTGTTATTTTATAATATAGGTATGTTATTATGTAAGGAATCTTTTTTACAGTAACATCTCCCAATTAAGTACCCCTCCATCTGAACAGAGTTCGTAATTGGGAAAATTCGTAATTCAGAGAGAATTTTCATAGCATCTCAGTGTGGTGAGGGTAGGTCTAGGCCTATGCTACAAAGTACAAGGCTAGGTATGCCTAAGCCTTGCCTTGGGAGCAAAATTTTGTCACGAAAAATGACTTGGATTTTACTGTTTTCTGTAATAAAATAATACATAAGCCAAAATTACCTTTGATCAGAGTGAAGTATTCATTTGAAGTGATTTCCTAATGAAAGCGTGACCAAATAGTGGCCAAAAACGAGTGTTATTTTTCACGAAATCCATGCCAATAGCACCCCCAATGAACAAAAAGTGAGATTTCTCTTCTCATTGGCATCGGAGAGTCACTAGACAGTGATTTAGTTCACTTTTTGGCAATCCTGTCCTGCCAACTGAGTGTTGTTTCCTGTGCTCTCTGTTTTCTTGTGTTTGTCAATTTTTTATGTTTTTTGGACGAAATAAATGAAATGAAATTTACTGTACAGTTGCCTCAACAAGCATGCACAGCTCAAATGTAATATATCTCAGCTGAAAACGATCAGTATTTCTTGCTTTAAACTTAGTTTTATGTCACTTTATTGGTTTAAATGTTTTCTTTCTTAGCTGATATAACATTTTATATTATTTTTCAAGACTTTTAAATGCAATTTTAAGTGTTTTGTAGTTAAAAATGATCCTGTCTAATGAAGTCATTGTCACAAATTGAATTCGTAAAATCGAGAGTTCGTAATTGGAAGGTTCGTAATTGGGAGATGTTACTGTATTATTATTTATTCGGGCATATACAACAGACATTACAAGTATACAATAAAAAGTAACAAGGAGTTGCCATGAGTTGGCATAGGTCATGTTATGAAAAAAATTGTCTTTAAAAATATCATTTTATCTAGATCATGGATTGTTTATCTTGTACAGTGCTCTATACTAAATATAAATATTTTTAATGTATTGATTGGCATTTCAGGGAAGTAATAAGGAAGTAAAAAGAAGTGAAGTGGTTGGCATGTGTCCCAGTTGGAAATACTTCAGTATGGAAAACAAGTATAAAGGCTCAAAATGCCTTCAAACCTTAAATAAGGCTAATGTTTAATTTTATTTTCTAAATTTATTCCAAATAAAATATCAAATAAATTTATTTTATGTTTGCTTCCTCCTCCAGGATGTTGGTCCCATGCCAGGAGGCGGTGATGAAGGTTTCTTTACTGCTCCTACCAAAGGAATGAATCAAACACAAGTTTGGACCAGTAACTCGCAACTTCCAGTCGATCACGTCTTGGCTGGGTCCTTTGAAACTGCCACCAGGGTAAGTGATCAATTCTAAGAAAATAATTTTTTATTTTTTTTATTTTTTTTATTTTAAGTGTTGAAGTCATTTTTGAATCACTCTCTTCAAAAATTCTTGGCTGCCTGCCAATGCAAATATCTATGCAAAGAATAAAGGAATATGATTGACAAGGAAAATATCTGCTAATTGTAATTTTAAATTAAAGCTGAAAAAATGCATAAATATGCTAAGCAGACCCTGGGTATAGACTTGTTTTGGCCTGGGGGTGTGAAAATTGAGAATGGAGAACTAAAACCTATTCCAATGAAAACTTAATGGTTATTTTTAGTATTTTAACCCACTTTGTGGAACTAATTTGCCAACATGGTGGGGTGCGTCGGCACTCTTGCAATCCCCCACCCCAAGTTTACGCCCAACAAACAGTGGCTATTGAATTTAGCTGCTTGTTAATATCATAAAACTTGTTTAATTTTCTTTTCCTCATCAGCTTCTACATGACCAAGTGGGCGTGGTGGATTTCACACCATATAAGCCGCTGTTTATTCAGACATTTGCCCGTAGTAGAACCTGTTACATGGGTCTTCCCAGCCTTCCACCCCTCTTTGGATACCCACATAGAAATTGGTGAGTAAATAGTAACAATATGTTTCCATAAATAGGGGTGAAGCTGTTGCTTGGTGGCTAAGATTCTTGCCTTGCAGTTCAAATACTGGCAATTTTAGGATTTTTATTAAAGATAAAGATATATATTAATATCTGTATCTCATTCAGTTGGTTATGGGCTTACTAGTAGCTGAAGAGTCACTCTCTATGAATATGGAGTCACCCTCTTTGTATAATGTTTTGAATGCTTATTTTGTTACTGTATCTTGCTATAAACCTATTTAGTAATATTAATTGTAAAAATTTTACCCGCGGAAAAATTGTAAGTACGCCACACAAGTTTATCTTTGAATCACTTTATTTTTCCAAAAATAAAATTTTTACTCCTGTTGGTGGCTTATGTAATTTTGTTTTTAATGCTCAAGCATTCTAAACTAGACTACCAATAAACATTGAGGGCAGCATTTCCTAATAAGCTAATTTTGTTTATTGAAGGCGTGAGGCTGGTGCTAGAGCTGGGATGGCAGCTGTTGGTTTGAAATTGAATGATTTAGTTCAGCGTTTACAGCTTGCCTACCAATGCACAACGCAGGGAAAGTTTGCAGAGGCCGTTGACCGATTCCGATCAATATTGTTAAGTGTTCCTCTACTGGTTGTTGACACAAAGCAGGAAATTACAGAAGTATGTACACAAATGTATACAAGTTATATATAATTATTTGTACATTGTAGTCATGTATACAATGTTTTTATTACATTTGACCAAATTGTGTCCTAGAACGTTCCCGCATGCGCAGATGAAATATTAGTGACGTAATTAGGTTCTAGATTCTACCGCATCATGCAATCGAAAGCTCCCCAAATGCTGTTTAATAGTGTACGGCCATGTCTAGATTTAAATTAGGTGCTGTGTTTTGCAGCCAATCAAAGAGTGGAGAACTTGTGATGTTTACATTTACACCAGGCATAGAAGAGATGGCTGCTCAGAAATACATAATATATCATATGTATGTTAATGAATTATGCTTCTTGGTAATTTTATGCATATTAATTAGTATTTTGACTAATATAATGGGTATGACACAGTGCCTATATTCTAATAATAATAATCATCTAATATTTTTGCTTTTAAATTTACCACATGCATAATGTGTCATGTGATACATCACCTCCACCTGTATGTTAAACAGTTAGTATTACCATGGTCATCTTTAATGTACTTAACTAATGAGAACATTGTTCTTTTTCTTTTAGGCTCAGCAATTAATAGGAATATGCAAAGAATACATCTTAGGTTTATCAATGGAAAAGAAAAGAAAAGAGATGCCAAAGGGAGGTGGAATAGAAGCCATGAAGAGGAATTGCGAAGTAAGTTTGTGTGAATATAAATTATGATTGCAGCATGTGTGAGTGGTCGATTTTCCAAGAAGTTTTTTTTTGACCAATCATAATCAATGAATAGTAATTTTTGTCTATTGAAATACTGTTGTAAATGGTTATAAATTACTTGATCACATTTCAAGTTTGTGTGTAAGGTTTTACTTGTTGCATACATTAAATAATATGAAAAAATTATTATATTTTAATGAAATAATTTCATAATAATAATAATTATTATTATTGATTGGTAGATTGATAAAATTTATACTTTTTATCCTCAACATCAGATGGCAGCATACTTCAGTCATTGCAACTTACAACCAGTCCATCAAATCCTGACATTAAGAACTGCACTTAATCTCTTCTTTAAATTGAAAAACTTCAAAACAGCAGCTTCTTTTGCTAGACGTCTTTTAGAGTTAGGACCAAAACCAGAAGTAGCCCAACAGGTAAGAATACAAAACCATATTTTTAAAATTAACATTTACAGTGCAATACAATACAAATCTTTCTTTATTCTGGATAGTTCATTTAGTCAAGGTATGGTCTCCAGATTTGGTACAGTAACATAATATAAATTAACGAAAATATCAACAAAAGAAAATTAATTGAAAGACAAAAGTTCCTTTATTATTTTCAAAAAGGGTTGATAATAATTATTTTCTTCTTACTTTTTAAGAATGAAAAAATTTATGATTTGGTTTTTGTAGACAAGAAAAATACTACAGGCCTGTGAGAAGAATCTGACAGATGCTCACAAGTTGAACTATGATGAACACAATCCATTTGACATCTGTGGGAGCAGTTACCAACCAATCTACAGGTAAGATATATACCCCTTTTACACTGCTAAGGCAGAATAAACCTGTGTTAATTCCGGAGTGATCCCGGGTGCATTTCCCATTTACAACTCCCGAGTTGCTCGCATTACACCGGCAATGATCTCAAGTTCAAATACCGACCTCAATTTTTGTTGCAATTGTGATCATCACTTCGCTCGAGTTCCTCCTTGTGACAAAGCCGCAATTATTGTCAATATTGAGCAATATTGGAGGAATTTATATGCAGATTTTTTTAAATTATGCAAATTAAATCAGCAGTTTTGATATCAAGTCTATACCGGAGTGCATGTGGTTTAAGGCCTAGCCCGTTGCTAGCAAAGTTTAGGCCTGCCTGACCACAGGGTTAGCGAAACAAAGTATAAAAAAGTCTTGCCTAACCTAATATTTGATAGGTGTTCTCTCTCCTCCAAATGCACCAATATGTTTAGCCTTGAACAGGGCTGGAAAAAGCGTGCGTCTGGTGGTTAGAGACATTGCATATTTCATCCAAGTAGCTTTTTTAGAGAAAAAGAAAATAGCTTTTGTTTTTGCTTCTTTCTCCTACTGGTAGTGGACTATGCAGTGTTCAGATAATATTTGTTCTTGGATGCATTTTGTAAAGATAATTTTAATGGTTCAGACACCAGGCCTGGCCTTTACTATGATACACTCCTACCCTCACTTTGAAAAAAATCCATTCTTAGTTACAGTATCAACTACTTCATGGGATATCATCTGATAGGATGGTATTATCATATAACCTAGTCACGTGTCGCATCTTTAATGTATTATGTTACTATATAACAATGGTTGTAAAATTGAATATAAAGACAGATTTCTTAGAAATTTACTGCATGTGTGATATTTTAAATCTCATAATATTCATAATATTAAACTTTATTGTTTCTTTTGTTGGTCATATTTTTGACTTCTTGTGGAGGGGCGCCATGAGCGTTTTCTTTAAACAGATACCGGCGCTTTAAAAGTTTTCATTATTATTATTATTATTATTATTATTATTATTATTATTATTATTATTATTAATATATTTATTATAACATTAGAGGATAAATAAATAATTGCCATTCTCATTCTTCCCAATAACAGAGGAAAACCTGTTGAGAAATGTCCGCTGAGTGGAACATGTTATCTTCCAAAGTTCAAAGGTGAAATTTGTAATGTAACCCTATGCACTGAAATCGGTAAGGACACAAAGGGTTTACGCATCAGTTTGCTACAATTCCGCTAATTAATGTAAAAATGCTATATAAATATTCCAACAAACGGCACTGTGCTGATCATTTCATTTAAATATCAGTCTTTATTGACATCAGACAGGCATGAAGTGCTTTTAATAAACTCTCAGAATTTGAAATTTATGAAAGCCAAATGATATAAGGATCAATTTATACTACATAATACGTTAATATTTATTTCAGAAGTACTTCAATCAAAAAGCACAATAAAACTATATAATGTTAATTACATATGATGAATATATAAATCATGGCAAAATATAGTTTATTAATTATAGTAATTATGGTGTTGATGTTACAAAGAAAGAATTGCAGATATAACACTTAGGTGTTAACACACATTAATTATCTGTGTGTAACATAACATCATTTAATCAATTAACATCAGTCAATCCATTTATTAATTGTTATAATGTGTGTAGTTTATTATTATTATTATTATTGTTATTGTTATCTTATTACTGTGTTATTATTTTAATATTCTTGCTCTTATTATTATTTATCCTAAAAATATTTTGAAATCTTATTTATTTTTAAGTCTAATAAAAATACACATGTTGTTGAATCAGTGTTTATTGGCAGTACCAATGTTTTTGGCAGTACGGTATAAGACAATATAAAAGAAATGACAGTTGCACTTTTATGATTAAAATTTATTCTCTAGCTCTCGTCCACACAGTGGACTTCATCAGGAGACTGATGAAGATTAGAGATTAAATTTTACAAGTTAGTCTTAAAAGTGCTGCTGTCATTCCTTATATGTTGTTCAATAGCAGACTACCATGGCTACACATTTTTTCATCAGTATAAGAAAAATATAACAGTGTATAAGAATTATTTCAAACATCTTCCAAATATCATTATATATTATGCTTGTATTAAGTCTGTACAACTACAAATGCTATTGTTCGGTGTTTTAGTCGCCTTTTAGATTATATTGAAAATGGAAATATTTAAGCTAGTTCAAAAGGTTAGTGAGGTTTTTCAATAATTGTACTTATAAAACAAACATTGTATTAAATACAGTTATGTTTTGTGAAAATGTTTCATGAATTGATAAGTGAAATAAAGCATTACATTGTTAAAGTAATAAACAGTGTAATTTGATATATAATATCCTTTTATTAAGTTTATTGATTTTTTTTTCTATGGATGTTCCGCTTAACCCTTTCCTCTTGAATATTGTTGTTCAAAACGATCCAAGAACTTGAAATGAAAGGGAGCAGAGAGAAAAAAAATTATGATTATTGCACCTCTAGATGGACAGAAATGCTACTCTTGCACTCAAATTTGAGTAGAATTGTTTTTTGGGGGGTTTTTTCATTTTTTATATTTTGGAAAATTTAGGAGGAGGAGGGTGGACTGGCTCCCCCTCCATGATCTTCACTTTCATGAGTTCAACTCGTGCAGATGATAATGATTATTTATGATGATGATGATGATGATGGTATTGATGATGATTAAAACAAGACTAATTCTTTTTATTTTTGTTATCAGAGTAATTCATGTTTTTGAAGCTATAATAAAGCAGCACTCCATGATCTTCACTTTCACAAGTAACATGCAACGCACACACTGTCATGCAACATTGTTATGTCATCAAACTACTCCAAGCAAACATTGCATTGGAATAATACATTGGTTTGCCTACCAGTACAATATCAATCAAAATGGGTATCAATACTGTATTATTAAGAATATCAGTAATTTAATATTTCGTACACTAACAAGATTAACCTAGATTAATAGACCTACCAGGGTTTGTTGTAGAGCATGACTAGACCAATCAGATAAATACAGGTCTTTGTAACGCAGGTACATTCTGTGTAAGAATATCAAGACACCAAGAAGAGTTTGTAACCATGTCTAAGACACCTTCACGTAAACCTGTAAGAATTATGCTGTGGACTTCAGCGAGAAGTCTGTCGACTGTTTTCAGTAAGGCAATTTCTAATATTGATAACTCTCTAGTGTTCCTTGAGCCATTCCATACAGCTTACTTATACGGACCAGATAGAAAGCATATGACTAAAGTGGATGACCTTCCTCATGGACTGGAGACGGAATACAGTTATGAGAATGTGCAGCGCATGTTGGAAGCTGATTTTCCTGATCAAGACGTTCTATGCGTTAAAGACTCTGCGGTGGCGATTACAGGAAACTATGACAATATACCACGTGGCTTCACTCACATATTTCTCATAAGAAATCCAATAGAAATCGCGGGTAAAAGTTTGGGATTGAACAAACAGTTTATGGATGTGTCGAAAGTTGCCGAACATTCAATTAAAGATTACTTGGCTGGTAGTCCTTTTACTGATCTCTATAATCTGACAGAATATGTTGAGACTGTCTTGGGCCAAACTCCAATAATAATCGATGCAAATGATCTCCTTGCCAATCCAGAAGGTATCATTAGAGATGTTTGCACCAAGGTAGGTTTATTATTCACTGACACACTTCTACATTGGGAACCCGGAGTTGGAAAAAATTTCAGATTATCTGAAACGAAGGCACTGCTGAATGAAAAGACAGGTATTTACCAGAAGGCGTTCGATAGTTGCGGTTTTCAGCCGTCTTTGGCAACGACATCTACTGAAAAGGAAATTCCAGAAATAATGAAAATGGCTGTGTCTGTAGCTATGGAGTTCTACAATAAGATGTACGTTAAACGCATTCAGGTTTGAAATATTGTTCCGTGGCTCATCAGAGAACTGGACAGCAAAGAACAATCAATATTGTTTGTTTTTCTTTTTCTATAAATCTGGAAAAACTGTTCTGATGAAAACCTAATTTGTTTACTCTTCCATTTTTTTTTTAGTTAATGTTTAAATTAATTGATTGTCTCATATATTTAGGCCTACTAATGCTATTGATAAGTTGAATTTTACAGCTTTTAAAAGTACAAATATAGCAAGTTTGAAAAGTTTCAAACATGCATTCAGTGTCGGCGCTCCAAAGTACACCGATACACAGTCTCACCGTTGTCTACTTTTTCCACACAGAGAAAATCAGTGGCTTATTGTGTTAAAACACTATACCACTTACCTTTGTTATATATTTATTATTATTTCGAACAATCGTCTAACAGGAACGATCTGTTCCAACTTACTAAGTTGCAAAAATAACATCTAAAATATAGTCTCACAAGGTTATATGGTTATATCATGGTACAGCATAGTTAAATCAACACCTTTAAGGACTAATTTGGTTTTAATTATAATTGTAGGCCTAATTACAGCCTACTTGTTATTGGTTTAAAATCAGTTTACCATTAAAGAGATCATTGATCACCATTATGGCTATAAAGTGACGTCATGGTTTTTCTAAACTGCATGTGTGCACATTAATTCAGATGCGAAAAGACGCCTATAATCAAGGTCAAAAAGGTACTTGTGTTATGATTTTTAAACATGGCGTGATCGGTCGGACGTTTTCTCCTCTCAAAACGTAAATCAAGAGTAATAAAAGTATTTCAGTAAAGCTAGCCCGTGACAACGCTGCGCGAAACTGCGGTGGTGGAACTTTATTATGTTTGACCGGGTCACCTTATCCCTCCTGTTTAATTTTTATTTTATTTATTTTTCTTGAATTTCATTGTTTTCGTTGTAAAAAGGTGGCCAATTTGTTTCTTGTATGAGTAGCTCATTTCAAACCACCCATTTATTCATTATCTTCCCATAATTCTTGATTGTCTCAATATTATCTTCATTATTAATTGGCGAAATAAAAATACTGAACTGAACTGATGAATCTACTTTAATGCGGGAGTCTTTAAGAGGCCGGCTTTTATCCAGCAGAGCCAGTATAGGCATTACACATGTGTACAGTGCACCCCCAATTCGAGACCAGACCTCTAATTCCGAGACCGCAATTTTAATTTCGAAGAAAATGAATTAACCTTCTTCTGTGTTCTTATAATGTTTCTTATAAAGCTGTGATTCGACAAGTGATTGTGCATCGTCTATGGCGAGCCTCTTCCTTTGTCTAATAGATTGTAACGCGGTACTTATGTGCCATTTTTGAATATCCTCGTGACACTGACCTTGCACGAATGGTTTCCTCTCCTCGGTCAATCAATACCATAATATTAAATAATCGCTTAAATACCACAAAATTTGACGACAAAATCAAGGTTGTAGTACAAAAAAACTATATTTTTCACACATATTGAAAAGTGATTACGATGGCTTAGATCATCCATGGAGGTATTATAGTGATCTATAATACTTTCATAGAGCATCATATTGCACGGCGCACACGAGATTTTTATGAAGAAATATTTGGTTTTATTTTGAAGTAAGGTCTCAGAAAATAATTAGGGGTGTTGTTGTCATTGGCGGCGCAGAGATTCCCCGATGAGATGTTAAGGTCCCGACAATAAGTCTAAGATAAAAATAAAAAGTACAATATAACACAAAAGTATAAAATATCACTTAAAATATCATTAAAAGAATTATTAGGCTATAGACAATAGTTGACACCGGAAGGCGCAACTCTAAAAAAAAAAAGTCATACAATATACTGCCTCAAGTGTTCATGGAAATGCGTTTCCGTTCTTCTTTCCGGCGTAAACATCCTTAGTATCGTTACGTAACCTGTAGACTTGAGCTGAGGATATTGTTGGTTTGAAAACCTGTATTCAATTCAGGCATAATTAATCTTAGCGATAGCGTGCAAATGCCAATAGGCCTGTTGTACGGTCTAATTAAGCTAACTCCTCCATGGTCTAATATACATTAAATATTATGTATGTAATCATTTATGTGTGGTACCTGGTGATACGAATGTATTTGTGTGTGGGTGGCGGGTGTGGGGGGTGGTGGTGCGTGCGTGTGTGTGTGTGTATGTGGAGGAGTGTTGGGTGGGGAAGGTGTGTAGGGGAAGGACGAAACATAGGCAACGATGTGTGCTTCATATGGTGTCCCTATGTAATAATAATATTTATTGACATTACACTTTTACATCAGTGGCAGCACACAAGAAAGTGGCGCAGTCAAACTTAAAACTAATGAACAAATAGTAAAAACAACAACTTAAAGCTAAACAAATGAAATGTGTGAGGTCCTTTTCGAACAATAACTATTAGCACCGGTTCAGGAGGTTAAATTATGCTCATGCTCCTGGCGGGAGGATGTCAAGGATAAGGAGGTACCTGGCACTGAATGGCATTTTAACTTCTTCCGTCATCCGAGCAAGTCTAAACACGCGAGTAGTAGTAGAGACAAGTCACAGGTGACACTACAAAAGAAAGACACACCTAAGAACTTTTCTTTAAAAGGTTTTGGCGTTGCATATGTTCTAACAGTTGAGATATAATAATTGTATCAATCAAGGTTATGATAACTTGGGTTAGCGCTGATAAGTGATTCCAAGTTGTGGATATTCAACCGCTGCAAATCGTTAGATTCCGAGGTGATGGCGACAAAAACTAGCCTTTACATTATATTTGTTGCTGTGTGTTTATTACGTAAGTAAACCGTTATGTTTTTATAGGCGTATATTTATAAACACTTCCTTTATGTTAAAGCGACTAAAAATATATTTAAAAAAATCACTAGATTAGATGTTAGCTAAATATTTGATATACAAATCAGAGGCGGGTTGAAAAATGAGGTTGTGGAGGAGGGGGTGACGCTAAACACCCACAACCTCATTTTTCGACCCGCCTCTAATTTGTATATCAATAATTATACTTAACAAATTGCTTATTTATTTCATGGTCACATGTAAGTAGTAGAACCGATAAGAAGTACTGTAGGCTATAGGTAAATATCAACGATAAAATAGTCTTCAATTAAGACTAGAATCGAAGCTGACACTTTTAAATAAAAACTCCCCAAAAGGACTTTACTCCAGGGCCCTGACCGAGCCCCCAGTTGTCCTTTTGTTTTGAATCCCTTGGATTTAAGTTATCGGACACCACTGTCGGCATATTTCCGGGGTGTAATGACCCCAGTAAAAATGGCCCCAAAAGAATTAGGTATAATTGGCCCCCAATGGTAAAATTCAGTTAAAAATGATTTTTAAAAAAAATCTTCCAATTATTTAAATTCTGCAAAATAACATGAATTGAATCTATAAATCAGCAAAAATCTTGATGACAACAGGTAGGCCTATGTATTACTTAATTTTAATCTATGGAGTATAGTAAAATATAAATGTAAGTTTGTTAGTTTTGCTTTTATGTAATATATCTCTATGTTTTGTTTTTGGGGTTCATTCTTAAAGCTCTTGCTTGTTTTAAATCCCCTTTTTCATTTATTGTTGTGTATTATTACTTAAACATTTTATAATTTGTATTGTCATGAATTCTGATAAGTGGAAATAAAATTATTTGAAATACAAAAAATATATAAGTTCTAAAATGTTTAAATTTGAAATTAACTGTGGCAACTTATTTGGGTAGATTATTTTTTTTTTTAAGTTATTTAATTTTTTTTAAAAATGCATACGATTTATATGTTGATTTATTGATTCAAATTTTTGCTATTTTACAGCATTGAATAGTTTAAAGATTATTAAAAAATCAATTTTATTATTGAATTTTATCATTGGGGCCAATTTTTTATTTATTGATTCAATTCTTGTTTTTTTACAGCATTTAAATATTTGAAGATTTAAAAAAATCATTTTTATTATTGAATTTTATCATTGGGGCAACTTTTACCTACCTGTCATTTTAGGCCATTTTTACTGGGACCATTTTTTCTGGGCCATTCTTTCAGGGGCCATTTTTTACTGGAGCCTCCGCTGCTGCCAGCTGGGCCCTATACAAAAATTATTAGTTTATCCCCATTTCAGGCTGGAAAAGTAACGAGGAAGGAAGGCTTTATTTTTATTTTGCTAAAGTCAAATTATTACCCTTGGGTTGTTTGCTGGCTCATTGATAGTAGAATACATGATTAAGATAATACAAACAATATCTTCTACCTATTTAATTTTTTTTAAATGGGGGAAAAACACCATTTTCTTCAGAAAAATATTTTTCCCCAATACCATGGAAGACACGTGGGCGAGGGTGATAAACTAATTAGTTGTTTATTGGGCCTTAAAATCGTTTCCTTTGTTTGTCTCTATCTATCAACTAGAAATTGAGCTTATCGTAACGACAAACCATGATTGGCATACGTCTACCCTATCCAAATCTAAGCTAGGATTAATCAACTTCAATGTAAGAGAAGTTATGTAACACTGCTAATTCTGATCATAAATTGTAAGTAGATTATAAAATAAAAGGCCTAGGCCTAGATAATCATATAATATTTCATACCTCCCATGGCTGGGATCATAACAAGTCCCTGGTTTGAACAATACACCAGGAGAAAAACGTTTAGGTCGGTGCTACGGAGGGGAAGCGATTAGAGAGTGGGGAATGCTAATAAACATTTTTAATTTCAACATGAAACTACAGTACTTCATGCAAAGTAGACAAGACCCTTAAAAAATTAAGAATACACTCGATGTCAACGCATAATTCAGGTGCGGATCCAGAGATGTTCAAAACTAGTGCAGAAAGTGGGACCGAAAATGGGGCTGATTGATACTACCCTGGGGGTGTGACGTGTGGGAGCATGCCCCCGCGATTTTTTTTAGTTTTCCATACGACTGAAAATAACTTCTGAAGCCAAAGAAGGGAGGGGAGGGCCCTAAGTTCGCCCCTGTAATTTACAAGAATATTGATTCCACCTTTCCATAGGCCTACCTCAGTTGCTCCCCCCACCCCCCACCTCACCACTCCCAAAATCTGGGTGTTGGCAAGTAAAAATGCCTGTGAACGTTACGGAATAATAGATGGTAGTTTTCAGCTTTCAATATTGCGATAAAACCTTCCGGTTTAAAATCTATAACAAAGGAACCGGCTGGTATGATATTATTGAAACTCTAAAGGAGTGCATGGGAACATAGAGCAATGATGGGAATAACAGCAGCTGAACAGTGATGTTGGCCTGAGTACATCCGTATGTGTCTGTATTGAATTTGTAACCCTGTACAAGTTACGGTACATTTGGAAAAAAAATTACTTCCTGTTTAAGTAACTATGAAAGACCATTTCATAGTTACCACGCAAAATGCGTGTTTCATCCAAATTCACTTTAAAATGCGGGACCGTCCGTACTGTGCCATTATTGGTGACATATCTACGGGGGTGAACGAAGGAACACGACCACCTCAGGCGCCATCACTCTGAAAACTTTTTGAGCAAGAATGTTACGCTCAAGTAGATAAAGATCACCTCATATATATAACCTAATATTCCATCAGCTATACCGTACCTTCTTGTAATCATCGACTGCACTTAATCTTCGCTCCGCCACTGCACAACCCATTTGCTGCTCTTATAGGCCTATCATTGGCTTTCGTATGGGATAACAATTAACATGCGTATGAACTCCGTTACTTAATGAAACTTTAAGATATTAACCAGAAAATTATGCAATGTATGGATTTCTGTATAAATTCATATTGGCTGTTATTTGTTTAATACACTTCTCATTACGTTTACAGATACTACCGAAAGTAGATGTGTCGATGTTCCGGTCGAATATTGCCGTCGGTTAGGGTTCACTGGGACGTATTTCCCCAACCACTTCTACCACCGAAGCATTTCAGAAGCAGTAGCTGCATTTCACCAGTTCATAGCAGCCGATGGCGAGTGTTCGGATGACTTTGGAAAATTTGTTTGCGCAGCTTATTTTCCAGGATGCACCTTAGCTAATAACCTTCGGGTTGATATTCGTTTTAATCCTTGTCGAAAACTTTGCAACAGTGCGTTCAAGCCTTGTAAACTCTCTTTTAAACGTCTTAAAATTAAATGGCCGCCAGAATTGAGATGTGGTACGTTTCCAACGAAAGAATGTACATCGGTTATGGATGAACTGGTACCACATATTCCCATGCCGCCAACACCAGCTCCAAGCGGTAAACAACCTTATTTTTATTCTTATGGAAATAACACAAAGAAACATAACCTGAAAACATATTTTCTACAAGTCTTAAAAATATTATTATTATTATTTATTATTATTAATTATTATTATTATTATTATTATTATTATTATTATTACAGTATTATTATAGGCCTAAATATTATTATTATTATTATTTATTATTAATTATTATTATTATTATTACAGTATTACTATAGGCCTAAATATTATTATTATTATTATTATTATTATTATTATTATTATTATTATTATTATTATTATTATTATCTTATATTATATTATTTATTTTATTTTTTATTTTTATTTTATTTTATTCCATCCAACAGCGTAAAACGCCTATTACGGGATTCATAAAATTCAATATAAAATATTTATGTACAATATATAGAAATTACATTATAAAACCATTAAAATTAATACAATAAAAATAGAAAATAGCACACAATATAAACAGCATATTTATTTTACATATTTTATATTATAAGTAGTAGTTCATTAGAGAACTTCCTTTGCGTGTTGCAGGTAGTTTAGGCCTAACATATTTTAATTTTTTTCAAAGATATCTCGTGTGAAACAATTAGTTACATGGAATGTCAAAATCTAGGATACGATAAAACTACCATGCCAAACAGGTTTGGTCAAACAACTCAAGAAACTGCAGGAGTAGAGGTGGATCATTTCAAACCTCTGATTGGAGTACAATGCTCCGAGGCACTGCAAACATTTGTGTGCGCGTCCTTCTTCCCACCTTGCTCTGATACTATTGCCGAGACTCCGTGCAGATCGTTGTGTGAGGCTGCTAAAGATGGCTGCGTACAAATAATGAGAAGTTTTGGATATGAATGGCCAGAGCATTTAAGATGCTCAGATTTGCCGAATGACAC
>NW_022701900.1:65499-67718 GCF_011630105.1 Anneissia japonica | reverse complement strand
GTTTAAGATCACACGTTTAGCAACAGTATCCAATATGCTTGGCTTAGTGGAAAGGTCCATTTAAGCACACTTCATAATTTAAAGAAGTTTGCTTAGTGGTCTAATCATAAACCTATTAGACCTTATTGCTATAGGTCCATGGTCTAATTAATCCATATAAAAGCTTTTCTGTTAAGACGAGAAGGAAGTGTTCTTTCTTTCTTTTTAAATTTCTCTGCCTGTAATTATATGATTCAGAAACAAAATTTAAATTGATTGCCATGTCAGGCAGAGTGGAACCAGCACAGACACTCAAATCCATAAATCATTGGTCCCAAACACTCTAACATTGCTGGTCTAAAACATTGAAGATGATTAATATCATCTGATCACGTTAATTCAATTTGTTATGACTGAGCTTTTCTGCTAATGTGGTTGTTATTTTTTTTCTTTTTAATTTAAACTTGCAGCACCAGTAGAATCCCAGTGCGAACCTCTGACGATTCCACTCTGTCAAGATCTAGGTTATACATCTACGATGATGCCCAATATGTTGGGGCAGAACTTCCAACAAGATGCCCAAATGACACTACAAACCTTTGCTCCTCTTTTGCAAACGCAGTGCTCACCAGCACTGAAGCTGTTTCTTTGTGCTGCTTATGCTCCAAGTTGCTCTGCAAGTTCATCACAGATGCCATGTCGATCACTCTGCGAAGAGGCAAGAGATGGTTGTTTGCCAACTCTGGAAACGTTTGGATTTGGTTGGCCAGGACCGCTAAACTGCTCCTCTCTCTCAAATGAAAACTGCTATAATGGTGGTTTTTCAACCGAAGTCCAGAATCCTGAAGGTAGTTGTGAAGACATCATTTTACCTATGTGCCTAAATATGTCGTACAGTCAAACACGTTGTATACTTATATATTATTATATATTATTTTTATTCTTGTGAGAACAATCCCTATTTAAATGTAAACACCACGAGCTTACTATATTCTGTAACTGGATTTGTTGATGAGCATAGTATTATTTGTAGACATGACCACTGATTGTTACAATACGCGTGACTATAAAAATGATGTGAAACATGAGAATGATGCTACCTTAAACTTTATCTAAATCATGTTCATGTGACAAATATATGTGATGTCCCATTATTATATAGGTATAATGTGACATCACCATGCCCATATGGGCAAATCACATCTATATTTTATATACAATATGTGTGGACAGAGCATTAAACAAACCTTGGCGCATGTGCACGCACAAATAATTAAATGATTGTAGGCACATTGCTATTTTGCAAACACCTTTTCACTTGACAGGTATAGAGATCATTGGTAGCAATAAATTTCTGTTCAATTTATTTACAGCTTCAACAATGCCAACCCAAGTAGAATCTCAGTGCGAACCTCTGACGATTTCACTCTGTCAAGATCTAGGTTATACATCTACGAAGATGCCCAATATGTTTGGGCAGAGCTTCCAACAAGATGCCCAAATGACACTACAAACCTTTGTTCCTCTTTTGCAAACGCAGTGCTCACCAGCATTGAAGCCGTTTCTTTGTGCTGCTTATGCTCCAAGTTGCTCTGCAAGTACATCACAGATGCCATGTCGATCACTCTGCGAAGCGGCAAGAGATGGCTGTTTGCCAACTCTGGAAACGTTTGGATTTGGTTGGCCAGGACCTCTGAACTGCTCCTCTCTCTCAAATGAGAACTGCTATGATGGTGGTTTTTCAACCGAAGTCCAGAATCCTGATGGTAGTTGCGAAGACATCATTCTACCTATGTGCCTAAATATGTCGTACAGTCAAACACGTTTGCCAAATGTACTTGGGCACACGTCACAATTTGATGCATTGACGGCCATAATTGACAATGTGATTCTGGTGGGTTGTTCACCTACAATACTACCATTTCTATGTTCTGTGTATACTCCAATGTGCACAGCAGACGGAAGTGCGAAACCTTGTCGTAGCCTGTGTCAACAAACGATGTACGAATGCCAACAATTGTTAACATTGTTAAACATTAAGTGGCCAGAGGAACTCGAATGTTCCCAGTTCACAGATGAAGATCCGAGCTGCATGACAGACAATGCTACAGGTAAATGGATATTGCACTTGATTTATTTACAGAGGTACCGTACTACTCTCACTTGTTTATGTCATAATTCTGTTGAGAACAATCCATATTAAAATGTAAACAAGATGAGCTCACTAACCTGTAAATGGA
>NW_022701900.1:24462-65414 GCF_011630105.1 Anneissia japonica | reverse complement strand
CTTTACGCACCCAACTGCCCGGTCGCCGGCAGCACACCGCAGATGCCATGTCGTACCCTGTGTGAAATGGCAAAAGGTGGTTGTTCACAAATAATGGATCAGTATGGATTTGGTTGGCCAGAATCTCTGAAATGTTCCTCCCTCTCAAATGAGAACTGCTTTGACGCTGGTTTTTCAACCGAGATCCAGAATCCTGATGGTAGTTGCGAAGACATCATTCTACCTATGTGCCTAAATATGTCGTACAGTCAAACACGTTTTCCAAATGTACTTGGACACACGTCACAACTTGATGCATTGACGGCCATAATTGACAATGTGATTCTGGTGGGTTGTTCACCTACAATGTTACCATTTCTATGTTCTGTGTATACTCCAATGTGCACAGCAGACGGAAGTGCGAAACCTTGTCGTAGCCTGTGTCAACAAACGATGTACGAATGCCAACAATTGTTAACATTGTTAAACATTAAGTGGCCAGTGGAACTCGAATGTTCCCAGTTCACAGATGAAGATCCGAGCTGCATGACAGACAATGCTACAGGTAAATGGATATTGCACTTGATTTATTTACAGAGGTACCGTACTACTCTCACTTGTTTATGTCATAATTCTGTTGAGAACAATCCATATTAAAATGTAAACAAGATGAGCTCACTAACCTGTAAATGGATATAATGATGCGCGTAGTCACTTTTGTAGATATAACTACTGATTAGTTAGAATATACGGTATACCACTATAAATATATAAACTTGAAGTGGCCAGAAGAACTTGAATGTTCCAATTTTACAGATGACGATCCTAGCTGCAATGTTGATGATATTGATAGTGAAAATGGTGAGGACAAATTTTACATTTGGGAATAAATATTAATATTATTTACAGTATTGTGGATATTTGTTTTCATCTTCATTTTGTAAAATGGGTTGAGCATCCCACTAACACATAACACACCTTCGTTTACCCTTTTCACACCTTTTTTTTTCAGACACGTCTATACTTCGCTGTGAACCGCTCCGAAACCCACACTGTGAAGGATTATCTTATGATAGAACGCAAATTCCGAACATGCTAGGGGACGTAGACCAAGATAGTGCTGTGTTAATGATGACATCTTTTGCCCCTATGATTGCAACTGGATGTTCACCCAAGTTGAAGGCATTGGTGTGTGCGGTAGTGTCTCCGCCATGCTCCAGCGGAGTTCAGGTACAGCCTTGTCGCAGTTTGTGTGAAGCTGTCGAGAGAGATTGTGGTAGTATCTTTCCGAATGGGACGGATGCGGAGCTGGCGTTCCCGTGCTTTTTGTTACCAAACCAGAATTGTTACGATGGTAAAACGACTATTGGAATTTCACCGACTGTTAGCTCGGACGGTAAGCATGTGTTCTGTCTGGGTATGTGCATAGGCCCTATTCGGCTATTTTGTGTATTAAAGAACGACGCCCTTTACTCGGTGTAATGGACCTTATTAACATTAACACATGCACAGTTGATTTCAACTGATCACATTTATAGATGCTGAAACAAAAATTGATGTCATTTTATTTTTTCTTTTTTTTAGAGGTTGAGATGTACACAGATGAAATTGCTATTGTTGGGCATGAAGTTAGCGATATGGTGGCATATGGATCAAATTGTGAAAAAATAAATTCTAGACGCTATGATGTCACTGATCTCGGACTGTCAGAATATTTCCGGGGCTGGGTTGATGTCCAGGGACAGGGTGCAGCTAACGATTACTGCAGGTAAAACTAAAAGATGCTTATCATAATAGTTATACTCCATCTAATTCTCTATTTTATCTCTAAAGCATGGTTTCCTTAAAATTGCTACACTGCCTCTACAGTGTTTTAAATGCAACCGTTGTACTGCGTACCGTAGCAGTCAACGACGCAATTGGGAAGGCTCCCCGATTCATCGACCGACCAACCAGCATCACCGATAGTTGTTGACGATAGCGAATTAACACATGCACAGTTGATTTCAACTGATCACATTTATAGATGCTGAAACAAAAATTGATGTCATTTTATTTTTTCTTTTTTTTAGAGGTTGAGATGTACACAGATGAAATTGCTATTGTTGGGCATGAAGTTAGCGATATGGTGGCATATGGATCAAATTGTGAAAAAATAAATTCTAGACGCTATGATGTCACTGATCTCGGACTGTCAGAATATTTCCGGGGCTGGGTTGATGTCCAGGGACAGGGTGCAGCTAACGATTACTGCAGGTAAAACTAAAAGATGCTTATCATAATAGTTATACTTCATCTAATTCTCTATTTTATCTCTAAAGCATGGTTTCCTTAAAATTGCTACACTGCCTCTACAGTGTTTTAAATGCAACCGTTGTACTGCGTAGCAGTCAACGACGCAATTGGGAAGGCTCCCCGATTCATCGACCGACCAACCAGCATCACCGATAGCTGTTGACGATAGCGATTGTATGGAGTCTCCGACGTAATTGGGAAACCTCCCCGATTCATCGACCGACCAACCAGCATCACCGATACCTGTTGACGATAGCGATTGTATGGAGTCCCCGACGTAATTGGGAAGCCTCCCCGATTCAGATCGACCAACCAGCATCACCGATAGCTGTTGACGATAGCGATTGTATGGAAACCAAGCTTAACCCACCAAACACAAAACGTTATCACATTCGTGAAGCGTTGTGAACATTTTGGTGTGGTTATGACGGAAAATGACGTTAAGACAACGTTAGCAACGCTATTTATTCAGAAAGTATGTTGTAAATATATGCGGTACAAAATAGAACGTTTTGCACATCAAACTCACCAAACTTCAACATTATTTAAACGTCAAACTGTTTACATTTTTACAGAGTTAAGACAATCTAGTGAATAGAATTTGAAAGTTTATTTGAGAAGAAATGTAGTAAAGTTAAGACTTAATATATACTTAAGGAATTTTTGATTTGTGTTCATCATTACAGAGTTGTTAGAGGAGAAAACGGTAATCTGGACCTAACTTGCGCCCTAGCTGGGACTAGTGGCATGAGTGAATTTAACTATAATATCACTTCACTGGATGGGGAAAATTTTATTCCAGGGCGCTACGGGGAATGGTATATCCGGGACGAAAATGGTGACGGTCGAGATGACTACTGCAGGTAAATTGTCCCCATTTTCTTATTAAAACTTCACACACATCAAGTCCGGATTGACTTCATCGTCGTCGGTGGTCACTGTTGACTTGTTCTTCAGAAATGAACCCGGCTAACCAATTTTCTTGCACGCCGGTCTAAAGGGAAAAACGTAACCATACTGGACTGGGATCTAGGGCTTGGTGTGAACGTATGGAGAATAGTGATTTTTTTCTTGTTTGCATTTTGCATCGCAGACAAAAAATTACGAATAGATGAATATGCTTGTACTGTACTTAGGACAAGAAAAACATTTTCCCCTAATTTGTGTCCACTAGCGTAAAGTGCTTGAGCTATAAACATATCGACCAAAATTCCAAATAATCATACACATATTAATTCCTTGCAGATGTGTTTATCGTGACTTCAGCTTGTTCGTCTCCTGTATACCCGCAATGGCTGAAGGATTTGTAGGAAATGAAGAATTCCGTGTCGAAGCTAAAGGATGTGGCGTAGAACAGTTCAATCCATTCATCGGACCACGTCCCTGAGTTGGTAGTTTTAGTGGAATGCTGTGTGTGACAGTCTTTGTTTTCATCATTGGGTTATTATAAGAATACTAAAGATTGCTAAGCAAAGCAGTATTTTGTGTATGTAGTTTCGTCTCCAAAATGTTTGCATGTTGTTCAAGAGTGGCTTGTCGACATTGGCGAAATTCTACATTCCGCAACAACATCATCACAATTTTAGCCATTAGCGGCCCAATACAATACCGTAACAGGGCGACGGTTTCGTATTGTGTCATCTTCTCTCTACTGATGTCTTTTTATGCTGTTTTATTTTACTTGTAATCCCTGGGGAAATGTTCAATGTGTATGATTTTATCTGTCATTTATATAATTTTCATGGCTGGCCAGTGATAAGGAAGATTTACCAAGTATGATTTGTCTCTCTTGAGGCTTCTGTGTTCTACGATAATTTGTTCAATTTTGTTAGTGTTTATGTTTAAAGCTAGTAGTCATGCATTTGAATGGCAATTTAAATGGTGAATTAGTGCAGAGCTTCTAGTTAAATAATCGAATGCATTGGGGATAGCCCTTCTTTTATTTTTATAATAATCTATGGTTGGTAGTTATAGAAAGACCAACCGTTTTTTATTTTCCCGTGTATTGTTCTCTTATTTCGATTCCTGCTAACTGAGAGCTGAAGTGCTGTAAGATAGGCTTCAAGGCTTTAATTAGGCCTACTTAAATTAATAATCATAATTATTGATTGATTGATTGATTAATCGATCGATCGATGGACTGATTGATTTTGATTTATTGATTGATTGATTAGTTAATTGAGTAATTAAAAATAATTTAAATGTAAAGTACGAAATTTGCTACTCATTTTCCTCCATGTCATCATGAATTACGAGAGTTTGATAGCGTATGTTCTATAGGGGGCGCTTTCCAAAGTGTTTAAACTGATTGTAATAATCATAATCTCCGAACCTCCATGCTCCGAAAAACTATAGGCCTGTGTAAAACACCAAGTAATGGTTGATCATGGTTGATCCATAATGTTTTATTTTCTAGGATAGAATGTTTAATCTAGGACTTATTTTGAATAAAGTCGGATAAAACATTGTTCTTTTTAATTGCCATTTTGGTATTTCTTGTGTGTACGGTATTTATTTTGAAACATTATAGAAATAACAATAAATTATTCATTATTTATTGTTATAGAAATAACAATAAATAATGAATAATACAAATAAACGATTACAGTATGTGTTCGTGAATATTTGTAACTTACCTTTTGGTTAAGAATCACTTTATTATCCATAGGCCCGGGTCTGTCTCTTATACACATCTAGATGTGTATAAGAGACAGGTTGACTTGTTCTTCAGAAATGAACCCGGCGCACATATCAATTTGTCTGGTCCACTTAACTGCAAACGCGCCGCCGTGTAAATCACCCTATCCATTAGCGCTTCTTCAAAACTGTACATCGAATGTTTTTACTACAAATACCGTAACTCAAAAACTTAGGTCGGATAAAATAGGTTGAAACGGTTTATAGAAGGTTATAAATATAGTTATTGCAAACAATTTACAAAATAGGGCCTATATATTTTTTTTCAAATATTTCACCCCGCCATTTTTGGGTTGAATTACGAAAATATAGGCGATATTAGTGTGTTTTCAGTGGGATTTGAACTGGCTTATGAGGGGTCGTTTTTTTTACAATGTCATAACTGTGCTTACACTAATCTGATTGCTTAGGTTGAAGCAGCAACAGAAAAAAAAATTCTTGTGATCAGTTAGGCCTACATGTAAAAATTAATATGATTGTATAAAATCTTCTTCCGTAATTTTTCCATTCTTTTAAAGGCTTTTAAAAAGAAAAAAATTATTGTTTTTTTTTTAATTGTCAATAGGCCTACATTTAACTTCCTACCTGCATAACAAACACCAGAGAATCATGTATACACATCTATACAACATTCAGACATATGACGTGGTAAATCATTTATTAAAATTATAAATAGTAATGAACATAAAATACATAAAATATGTAGCAGTAAACTCTTATGCGAAGTATCCGGTCAAAGTCACATATCACCAACTGTTTCGCATCGTGCGGGACGCTCCAGCATTTCAAAGTACGGTAATTTTGGATGAAACACGCATTTTGCAGAAACATGCGTGATCCTAAATTTGTCACGCATTTAACACAAGTCTATGCGTGATAACGAATTAACACGAATTCAGGGGAAACTGTTTCAAATTAGAAGAAATTGGTTTTATTAAAAATATAAAATGTTTGTGATACATAGTTCGGGTACTTAAATTAAACATAGGCCTACATTGAAACTCAAATTGTACGTGGCGTGGCTTTATTAATTTTTTGCTTATGTAACCGTATTATCAACAAACACTCCCTGAAATCGTTTTAAAAACAGCTTAAAAATGCTCAGATCGTCGGAGCGGCGGGGGACGTGGCCCCTGCCGCTTCGACCCCCAGCCAACTGGCACTCACGCATTTCAATCTCTCAGGTTGGTAACTATAAAGTCATAACGTGCTTCCTTACGATATTCCAATAAACTTGTCTCCTATATCAGTTGGCCATTCATAAAGATAGGCCTACTTTAATCACTTTTTTTACTCATAATCATAAAGATTATTTATAGTTTATCTCTTTAATCAAGGACTTTAATCTGTACAGTTAAAATAAAAGTACTTGGTACATACAGTACTGACAGTACACATGACCGATAAGTTACTGTACTTGACGAGGCTGTGACGATTCCTGTGTCGCTTATTGGTTGACTTCGCGAGGACGATGCATGCCGCGCAATAGCCGCAATAGCCGCTCTAGCGTGACGAAATAATAAACAACGGTGATCTTTGGTGAATATAGTGAGAAAAAGATGTCTGTTGTAACGATTTTGAGGTTATTTCGTCCAGCTTCCGTAAGTCGTAACTTAGCTGCAGTTAATTCGGCAAGTATTCTACATAAAAAATACGTTAACAGACAAATTAAAACAGATTTGTATTCATCATATTTCCGTGGATTTTCTGCAAGCCCACGTCTGGGACAACAAACGTTATCTAGGAATCCTCCTAGGCCTATCGGTTCCGCGGTAAGGATTGCTAGCAGTACTTTAACCAAGGATGGCCAGTTCGTTAATGTACAGTGGGATAATAGTGTCGAGGCTACATATCCATATTGTTGGATCAGAGATAATTGTCCATGCAGCGATTGTTTTCACATCAATGAAAATATTTCAGAACGGCTGATTCCAATTAGTCAACAGAATATTGACAACAGGGCATCAGAAATTCATGTTGATGAAGATGGTCAGTTTATTCGTGTAACTGGAACAGATGGTCACCCTAGCACACTCGAAGCCTCTTGGCTTTTTGATCGCCAGCTTTGTAAAAAGGACAGTTGTGCCAGTGATGTGGTTAAACCTATCCTGTGGGATACCGCAGACATTCAAAAAGTATACCCAACATTTCAATATAATGACATAATTAGTGACAACGATGGATTGCGAGCCTGGTTAGATGCACTAAAACGCTACGGAGTTGCCCTGTTGCAAAATTCACCTACTCAAGAAAATGAGCTGCTTAATCTTGGCAAGAGGGTTTCGTTTTTGAGAGAAGCTATGTGGGGGTATGATTTTATTTTTATATGACATAATTTTGTGCTATTTTCGAGCATTTTGGTTTGTTGGAATGTTGTGTGGTTTTATGTTTTAGGCCTATGGGCAGGGGCAGATCTGGGTTAAAATTTAACGCAACGCACATGAGCTTTCCCAACTTTTAGTTTTCCCATTGTAACAAAAACAATTTCAGCTCACAGGTCCTGAAAAGGTAAGTCTAGAATTTTATTTTTTCTTTTTAAATTTTTTTTTTGGCCAAAGAGGGTCAAAGGGGTCATGACCCCTGACCCCTCAGATCTGCTAATAAATGGGTAATAAAGAATAAAACAAAGAATTATATTAATATGAAAGAAAGACCTCCTTCCATTGGCCAACTGGATTGAACTGGAATTTATAAACGCAATCACTGTAACATGCATAATTTATAAAGGAATAACCAAAGTATGATTACTCACTCTACTCTATTTTTGCATTTCAGTATATGCATTGAAATTTTAAAATTTAGTGGCGAAAGGGGGTACCCCCTACTGGATCTGCATCTGCCTTGCATAAAAAAAACCTTAGTGATGATTAAATTCACTATTAACATGCTACAATTCTTTCATTTCATTTCATTTCTTTAGGCACGAGCACTATCCTAGGTTCCATTAAACAAAAGGGGACTGATTGGACCAGTACACCGGGGTAACCCCCTACTCTTCTCGAAGAATGTACTGGGTTCTTTAAAGTGCACACGGGACAAATGCGTACACTGCGCCTACGGTTTAAAGTCCTTGTCCGAGAAGATGTGTTCCACCACCAGAACCATTGGCGAGTGAGCCGTTCGAACCCTTCAGCTCTAACAAAAAAAAAAAAAAAAATAGGGGTTCCCCTGTGATCTCACAAGAGAACTTTCATTGACCATGGAGAGTAAGTTTAGATTATTAACTTTAAACATTTTTTGTTTGCAACAAGCTAGATGTATGAAAGTTCCTTGGGATCAGAACTGAGGCTATACCAGATAGTTTGCTTTGTGGTCTAAAGGTATGACACTCGATTTGTCAGCAAGAGGCTACAGGTTTGAATCCTGCCTGAGACGCTTTTTTCATACATTTGAAAAAGGAACTTTTGGTTGAAGGGCTATGCTTCATATGATAATAATAATAATAATCTTATCCCTATCTGAACACCAGTAATATTTATCTATGTGTTTATTTATTATATTATATTATATATTTACAGCTTGATTTCTTCGATCAAAGCAAAACCAGATTCCTATGTCCTTGCTTACTCAAGCGGAACAATCCTGCTTCATGCAGATATGGCATATATGACTCTTCAGCCAGGGGTAATTTTACTCTTATATTATTAGTATTATTCCTTACAATGTTTTTATTTTTTTGGTTTAACATAATATTCCTTTTCATGAATTTTGAAAAAGAAAAAGAAATCCCAAAGCTAGCCAGGATTGAACTGGTGGCTTCAGCACAAGATACAGACTTTTGAATATTTAAAACAGGGAAAAATGGGGTGTAACCACCCTTTTTTCCACCAGTTTTTTTAAATATTCAAAAATCTGTATTTCAACAACGGCTCCCATGTTTTTTTGTCAAATATGCTTTTTCTGTCTTAGAAAAATCAGTTGTATTGTACAACAGATCAAGAACTCTTTCCTCCGGAGCATGGCTTCAAAATCTACTTCTGTCACAAATAACATATTGTAGCACAGTCTTGTCCTTTGCTCATATGCATTGGCATAATGGAAGGTATTTATGTTTAGGAATTTAGCGTCAACATCATTAAAGTGTCATCATTCTTTCTGGCAATATTATTATTATAATGTTATTTTATCTTACTGGACGAGAAAGGACATGCCATTTGTGTGCTGATAAATAGTGAGAGTAAAGTTCAAAAGTAAAATTGTTAACATGATCCAATTGAGCTCAAATTTACCAGGAATGACCTGCCTGGGTTCATGTTCTATTGAACTTAGTATCTAGTTGTAAACTTTGTATTTCAGGTGCTTTTGTTGCATTGTTTATCAAACCCCGCTGGCACTGGTGGTGAAAATATGCTTGTAGATGGCTTCAATGCAGCTAGAATCTTAAAAGAGACAGATGCGGAGGCCTACAGGATCCTGACGACAGTTAAAGTGGAGCATGGCATTACTGGCATAGAACACGGCTCATACTTTCATTATCATCTTAGCAAGCCAACAATAAGGTACACCTGTCAGGGGCAGATCTAGAGATGTCCGAAAGTGAGGTGGATCGAGATAACACCACCCCAGGGGTTCGGGCATTCCTAGGGGGTTGGGCATTCCTAGGGGGTCGGGCATGCCCCCGCAAAATTTTTGTTTTCCAGATGCCCGAAAATAACTTCCGAGGCATTTCGGGCGATCTATTTTTTCTTTCTCTTTCTTTTTTATTTTTTTTTATTTTCCAAAAGTGGGGGGAGGAGGCCGCGGCCGGCCTGTCCCCCCCTCTAAATCCATCCCATAGTACTAGAAATTTGCAGATGAATTAATTTCAGAGATTTTTGTTTTGTCGCGGAATTGCATGAGGACGTCCAGATTTTCATGAGACTCCTGCAACTTGCAGGAGATTTGAAACCCCTGTTGCTGCCCAAACACAGCAATTGACATTTGGAAATTGGGCCATTTACAATATTTTTTACCATAAGTCTGGGATTGTAGGGATCATTTCCAACCATTGCTCTCCCCATGTACTGTATTTTGATTGGTAAAATTATATAGTAATATTTATTGGCGGTGCTGCCTAGAATATGGAAAAACTATAACAAGGGACTGGTGGCAAGTCTAATCATAACCATATATAGGCACATCATGATTATATATGGGCATACAACAGCTTTTTGTCACATAAAATTGTGGACAGATCTCTATAGCTTGAGAAATTATGCTACACTTTCAAACATGATAAAATTTATCCAATATATTTTAAAATAATTAACCAATATATTGATGTTAATATATTGGATATATCGATACAAAACCAGATGAAAATATTCAATCATGATACAATTTGTTCCTGTTCTGTATTGTATGTTCAGCTTGGATGATGATGGTAACCCAGTATGTATAAGCTACCATGAGCATCTACGAACCAGTAAAGTCAGTGCGTCTACTGTGGAGGAAGTTGCAGAGTTCTACCGAGCTCTGAAAAAATTCTCTGATATTCTATATGACCCTGTCAACATGTACAAACGCAGACTTCTTGAAGGTATGTTTGAGATATGATATGCCAATATATGGGCATGATGATGACATAATATCCCAAATATGGACATAAAATTTGCTAGTGTGGACATAGCTTTAGGGAACAATTATTTAGACCAAACTTCTGAGGAGGCTGATTGGGGGGAAAAGGGGAAGTGGGTGCTTGATGATCAAGTGAGGGGGACACTATCTCGAAAAAATAAGGTGGGAAGAGATGATTTTTAACTGCTTCAGCATAATTTTTTTGCTTCAAACATTTCCCTTGGAGAGGGCCGAATGGTGGGGCGATTTTTTTTGGGATGTGCTCCCCCTCTGCACCCACCCCATTATGCCATTTCCTTTAATATTTAATTATTGTAAATGGACTATTTGTTCTTCGCACACCAATACTGTTGTATGTAAACTGCTTGTATTTTGTTATTATTTTAGGTGAAATTTTGGCTGTCAGCAACATTCGTCTTCTTCATGGACGTGAAAGTTTCACATTTACAGAAGACAAGGCACGACACATCGAGTCGGCCTACTTAGATTGGAATGAAATTGATTCTAGACTACGTGTTCTTAAAAAGGGACTAATTTAATAGTACAGTATGTCATTAAATATTAATGCAGTAGTTTGATTTTATATGGCAAGATTTTTTATTTCTAGTTTCGCAAACCAAAATTGATTGAAGGTTACGTGTTTTTAGGAAGGGAAAGTAATCAGATGGTACTACAGTACTTGGATAATATATCATTAAAATTTAATAGTTGATTTTAAATTATTAATGATATTGATTATAAGGCCAGATATATTTAATACTGTACCTTGTTGTTTTTGTTTTGTTTCTTGTCATCAATTAAAAATGGAATGGAATTATATTTATATTTTATTACTGTATATTGTAGTGCACCACGAGAAAATAGAAATTTCAGGAAAAATGTTTAAATTTATTTTTATTTCTCCCTCTGCCGCTTTTACATCACATTCTTCATGACTATGTAATAGGATTTTGAGCAATGGCATCAGTCACAGGTGCCCACTATTACTTCTTACTTTAGACACTTGCAGTTTTTTTATTCACCAATATACCATGGAAATAATATGCATTATATATTTTTCTGAAATAGACATGAACTTATTTCTTATGGATGATAAATTTATTTCTGATTGATTGATGATATTTTCAAAATGTATAGAACTTTATTTTGTATAATTTTGACTTAATGTCATGTTTGCTTGTTTCTGACCAGTAGTATATAAACCGGTAGTAGCATAAGCATTACTATATCATGATGACCTGTGACACGTTCAAACATGTCGATTAAAAGCTTATATATAATTTGTGATTTGAAAATCTGTATATAACAATTAAAAACATTGATTAGCTAATATCATGTGAACATATTGGATATTAATCTTCCCATGAAACCATCATCCTCATTTTCAATTGAAATCTAATCATTTAGGCTACTTAAACTATAGTATTTCTTTAATCTTCTAAAATAACTTTGCAATAAAAATAATATACAAGAAAATACAAAAATAAAACCAACCTATGAAATGAATGAAAGTTCAACATGTCTTTGTTTTTATTCAGTTTTGTAATGTTTAAAATATACCAGAGATACTTTACAGAAGATATAACTGATACTATGAGAACACATCAGTGGATTGGAAAGTTCTGTGATATTTGGTATAACAGAAGGACAAGAGTAATTCTTGTATTTTATTACATTTTTTCCAGAGCCGAAGCGGTTGGCGCATCGGTTGTGGCTTGGACTCCCAACCTCGAGGTCAGGGGTTTGAAACTCTCGCTGTGCAAGTCGCTTGTGTCCCCAGGAGTATAAATGGGTACTTGGTAGGATGTTGTAACATTGAATGCACTAGTTTTTTGCGCTGAGCAAGGAGCGTATGAGAAGGTTGCACTTTGTGTGCTGGTTTGCCATTGTAAGTTATCCAATGACCAAGGGTAATAACACTCAGCGCCTTTGATCATATATTTTGGAATTGGCACTATGTAAATATTCAAGTATTATTATAAAGCTAATATCTGACCTTATTTTTTAAGCCTGAAGAATGCTGTGGCATCCATCCTGGTTGTGGCCGAATGATACTATTATAAGTACATGTTAGTAGTAATTAAGGTACCTGTACTAGGTAAGGTGAAGGCTATTCGATGGGAAGAAACTCTATTTTCATACCATAATCATAATTTGTTTTTAGTAGCAAGCGAGCAAGAGGCAAATTAGAAATCTTGATTTCTGAATAGGTCATAATAAAAGGAAGATACATGCTATCTGGCAAATCCATTCTTATTTTAAATTTCTCTACAAATTTATAAACTGTGGAAAAGATTCATTGTATTAACAGAAGTATTACCAAGGGTAATAAATTATAGAGTCAGTCTTGTTATTCAAGAGTCGGGGGATTTAGTAATTATGGACCAAACCAACCTCAGTCCCCATAGTTGTTACCTCTAAGGAAACAGTTCATTTAGACTTACAAAAATGGTATGTGTATTAAGAATATAATTTGACAATAGTATGTCCAATTTTAAATACTTTTAACATTCTGTGCAAATTTAGGCTAGCATTTCTCTAGAAATGGATTACGGTATTATCACACTTAAAATACCAGACTTATGCTACATTGGACTCACTGAGCAGACTTTAATGATTCATTTATATACAAAATAAATAATTTTAGAAAAAGGTAATATAGTTTTCTAATATTTCAACAAATATCAATTTTGATAAGATAAATATCTTATCACAATAATAACCAGATGGGTGCGTGACCTATAAAACTTCCACCTAGTGGCCTGGACCCTCCTGTCGGCAAATTTCTGTGGCACCACCACTGCTTCTACCACTGCTGAAAGTCTTGTCATAATATGAGTATAATAAAGTTGTGTAAATATAACAGTACTTAATATTGTTCCCTATAAACTACAGGTATAAAAATCAAATACAATAAAACAAATAAGAATGCTTTTCGACAAGCATATCTAGAGAAAGGAGGTGGGTTTATTCTGCAGTCTACTTGCTTTCATCACATATTCTTTTCTGGTGCTTGTTTGTGCGCCAGGTATAAAAACACAATACTAGAGAGGGCGCTAACTAAAAATATAACATCAAACCACCGGTGATAGAAGTTGAATTGAAGGTCGCCTAGAACCTCTGTAATGATAACCCTGTATTGTGGTGGCATGTTCATCCGCATTAAGAGAACAGATGAAACAAAGTACATACCCTTCAAAGAAAAGAAAGAAGAAACAATATAAATGATAAATAATATTTAAATCAAATAAATACAGTAAATGTAGTATCTCATGTTAATTAAGAGTGGTGAATGTTCAGGCTACTGTAACAGTAGTTATCACTTAGCTGTAGAGATGACATGAACATAGGAAACTTGTTCAATTGGAGGGGAGGGTATTTATAGGATAAAACAAAGCAAATAACAAGAGAGACTTACCATGATCTGTGCTAAGCATAGGACAATCACATTGGAAGATTTGCTACTGGAAATGGCATAGAAAAACTACAAGAAAAATAATGTATAATTAGTGGCATAGTGTAAGGATGAAATTGTGCTCTCCATAGTGAAAAATTAGCAGTACTACTTAAATTTTACATTAAAAGGTCTCAAATCAGAAGCAAATCCAGAATTGTTCAAATGGGGGGGGGGGCACAACAGTGTCAGAAAAGGTGAGTAGCACATAACATTGATTTGCATTGAAATTTGTAAAATTTAGTAGCAAAACGGGAAAACGTGCCTCCGTTCCCCCTACTGGATCCGCCCCTGCAAATTGTTGTCAATAGAAACCCTGGGAATTACAACTATCATTATAATATTTAATTAATTTGTCTTGGTATTATGTATTGACTATAAAATATGAATTTAATTACCTTAGTTAATTTGATTAAAAGTCCACGTATTGAAGTCACAATAATTATACCAACTAAAATGAAAGACACTTGCTGAGACCAAAATGCTACCTGTAACAAACAACAGAAAAATGAATACAAATATTATTAAGAGAGATTCATATTTGTATGTACTGATGAATAAATCACAAAATTATAAAAGCGATCTTCATTGAGCATTAAGGCTCCAAATAACTGGGAGTATTCTCGTAGTTTGTTTACTTATCAACAACAAAGAAGTAACCAGATATTAGCACACTTCAAAGGACTAAGAAAGAAGTCATAGCTTATTTTATATCAACAACCTTGATGATGTTCCAAAAATAGAAACTACAGAATCGACCAATGGCTTCTCTTGTTTTGGAATGTCCTTGATTTTGTATCGTTTATCTATAATTACCAATTATTTGAATCAATCAAGTTTCCTTAGTTCCATAAAAATAACAAGAATTAATCACAAATTACTCACTAAAAATAATGTTAGACAAATCATGAAGACTTTACCTTTTCTTTTTTGTCAGGATCATGTCAACGACCTGAAGGAGTTTTCTTTCATGTGCCTGTATATCTGAAGATGTCACATGACTACAAATGATACAATTTTATAAAAAATATATGAGAAATCAAGTGACATCATCAACTTAACACAAAGAAGGGGAAAAAAGTGAGGCAATCAAATCTGAAATGAACAATTATTGCAATGTTATTTTCTAAGTCAATGGTAACTGTTTTAAATATATAAGTTAGGAAATAAAGTTATCAATTATAGCATAGAAAAATACCTACCGTATGAAGTAAGCTAAATATGTGTATGGACAATTAACTGCTCCAAATCCAGACAACAGCGCCATCAATGTTACACCAATAACACCAACACGGCTTATCACTTGTTCAATTGACAAAATTCCTATTGGAAAAAAATACACAATGAATACAAATTTATTATCTTTATGTATTCTTTGATCAAACAATTTCATTGTTTTCCTTGCCTCATTTTTCCTTATTTCATCTATACATTTTCCTATGTTTCCTTTAAAAGATTTTTGCATTCAGTAGACATAGCACACAATATGAAGACATGACAAAAACTTACCATGGTGCCTGCTCAAAATGGGAAATGGATCCCCAAGCTTCCAGAAAAAGTATATATACACAAGCCAAGCTGATACTGTCAGCATTAAGGTGGTCGTGTATCGCCTTTGAACTGAAAACCAAATAAAATTACATTAACAGGGATTCAAGTAAGATGTGGCTAGGGGGTCATTTGTGCTTATTTTTAAAATTTAAGCTTAAGTCCCATAATGTGGTGTAGAAGCTCTAAGGTCATGGGGAATATCCTTTTTAAATTTTGAGCCAAAAAACCTGGTATCAAAAAGGTAAGCTTCTTAACCACCAAGTAACAAGCCCAAGATATTGACACTTGGTTAAATAAGGAAAAGTACATATTGTGTGATTAATTGTTCACACTCAATGTTGGACTAAATGAAAGAAAATGGTATACATTAGATATACACAACTCATGCTTAACTTGGAAACAGTACAGAAGTATTAGACACCCAAGCCCAATCAAGCAAAAAATCCCAAAAAGTGCTACTTTCTTTGCTTAGATATATAATTGTTTAGATGAAAGTTTAATTTTACTTACCAAATCTCACATTACTGACAATGTAGTATGCAATATAAAAAGGCTGAACAACTATCAGAGTGAATAAGATAGCATATAGATCCAACTTCCAGTGGAAAAGTCTAGAACTATTAAAAACAAAACATTAAAGTGTTTACACTACTTTTTTCATTCTTCAATAATTTTAGTTACTTGTAATTTTTTTGGAAACTCCAGCATGTACATTATCATCATTGTTATAATCATAATTGTTACTATCACCATTATCATCATCATCAACATCTCCGTAATCACCATCGTCACCGTCAACATCATCATTATAATATCATAATCATCATCATCAAGATATTTATCTTCATACTACCATTATTATGCTTTTGCCGATTGGATTTAAAGTTGAGGGAGTAAAGTTGAGAGAGTCAAGTCAAATTTGTTTTATTGTTTGATTTATTTCATTTGTTATAAAAACATTGGAATTATATGTGAATGTGCTCTCTTATAACCAGAAAAGACAAAAATCATAAATTATAAATGAAATAATTAAATGAGTAATGCTCATAATATAGTACAGTACCTTGCATTTAAAAAGCCAATGATTTCAAAAATGATAAGTTCAAACATTGTACATGAAAGGGCAAAGGTCACAGAGAAAATCAGCTGAACAAGATTGTGATGAACCTGAAAAATAAAAACATAGCTGACGTGTACAATTTAAGACATTTCCACAATTTGCGAACTGTGCAGGCTCTTCTTTGCACAGTTTGCAAACTGTGCAAGAAAATCTTGCACAATTTGAAAACTGTGCAAGGATTTCTTTGCACAATATGAAAACTGCGCAAGATTCTGCACAGTTTGCAAGCTGGACAAGGAGATTATTGCACAGTTTTAAAATGTGTGGACAACTTGCAAACAGTTTAGGGGTAGCAAGTTGTAGAATACTTTGTTTGATTTGGCCAAAAAATAAACATGTTTCTTTGTAAAGATGGAATATCAAACTTTCCTGAATGGAAGGAATTTTGGTGATCAGATTCTAAAGGCTAGGGCTATGTTTTACCTCATAATTTCTGAAAAGCTCACGCATGAAGAAAACCCAACCACCAAGGAAGAAAAGGATCTGAAATGAAAATACAAAGATGGTTATATGTACGATTTTCACCTCCTCCTTGTCAGTAGATATTTAACCAGTAGCACACGTATTGGGTTTAACATCACTTTCCCAATGCACTTCAATGCTAACATTAAGGATAAAAAGTAATTCATTGATTCTCAAATTCACAAGCAAATAGAGAATTGGTGGGTAAAATATACATCTTGTATTGTAATTAACTATAAAAGACAAAAATAAAAGTAGTATTGCAATTGAAAAACAAAAAATTTTCACATAGAGAATAATAACATTATTCCTTATTTTAAGGCTGTGGCTATGCTGATCGATCGAAATGCCAATGAGCTGATTGGTTGACTTGGCTTTACCTAATCTTAAAAATAAATCTTACTATCTTAATTAATGCACTACATCTCGGCGTAAGCATAGCCACTTTGTTATTAGAAGTGGAGTGGAGTTGTTGTATAACTTAGGCCTAAACTTGTGGTCAAGATGCTTGCCTTCTATCTACATAAAATACCCATCATGGACATTGGTCCTCCTGAGTCCTGGTTAAATTCCTGTGTGTGTGACTGACAGACAGACAATTTTTCTCGACTACTACTAGACTAAGACTAAGGCCTAAATTAAAAACAACTCCATTCTCCTCTCTCAGTCTCAGACTTGGTTTTTATTAAATTATAAGCATCGTCCATCCTGTAACTGGCAAGATACTCGATGATGGATGCGAATGAAATAACCTCCAGGCCCTAGGCCTAGTCATTGCATGTTGCATAATTAAGGAAGAGTGACGATAAATGATGCCCTGGCACTGCTTCCTCCCTGCCTGGCTTGATGTGGCCCGGCCGCCAGGCCCAGCCTAACTTAAACCTAGCCTAGCTTAGGCTACCTAGCTAGGCCCTAGGCCTACCGACCAATCTATAATAGACCCCTCTAGGATAAAAAAAAAAATACATACCTGGGTCGTAAACATTACAAAAGAGTCTAAAACAAATGCCATGTTTAGGCAATATCGGGTGTGTTTACATACAGAATATTGTATGTTAATTATGCTCCACATCAACAGAGCCGGTCACACAGGAGGCAGCCATTATTCTATCCGAGAACAGTTTACAAAAGTTATTATGATTGGGCGATACCTAATATCTTAACAAGAACTCGCTATTATTGTCCAATCACATTTGATGTACTGCCAAATTCGGAACTTCCGTGAAGTTCTGGCGAATCGTCAAGAATCGAGAGAGGATTCCGCGATCGAGGCGGCGAAAGGAGGGCTTTAAACAGTCACATGCCTGAAGTGGACTGGTCAATTTTTAAAGGTAAAATGACGGTAGAGCATACCATTTTCCAACAACAGAAGAATTTAGCTCAGGTAAGAATCTATTGATTTATGATTTTACTTATTTTGACAATTAACTATTGAGGAGACCTTATGTTTTTGCGTATATTTGCTAGGCCTAGGCTAGCCCTTGCCTTACTACTAGTGTACTACTGACTGTTTTATGTATGCTCTGCCCGCTGCACATTAAGGTCAGCAAGCCCGGCGCGATCGTATGTTGTCGACTGGCTGTGTTAATACAAATGTACAGTAAATAGGTAAATACAGGCGTTGTTGAAATTTAAGACTCAATTTATTTTTAAAATATATATAGTGAGTTTGTTAGGCTGAAGTAGGCTTTTAGGCCTAGGCCTAGGCCCTAGCCTAAAATAAATCTAAATTAAGTAACATTCCAATAATATTTCTTGCCTAGGGCCAGGCATAGCCTAGGTAGCCTAACTAGGCCTAGGCTACCCTTTTTATTATAGGCATTTTTTAATTTATTATCTAGGCCAGGCCCGGGCCATAGCCTAACTAATAGGCCTACTGTAGGATCGAGTATGTTTGTTTGCAAAAATCAAGAATGCATTATTGTCATCGATCAAAAAAAAAAGTAAACAATGAAATTTTTTGACCAGTTGCTGAAAACACTAAAAACAACATCATCATAATATGGTTTAAACACAAGAACTTAAAAATGTGCTGCGTTACAAGTAGTGCTAGGCCTAGGTAGGTGAATCAGTGAGTTTTACTTTAGTGGTAACAAGAGGAATATTTAGATGGTTATGTGAATGAACATTAATGAAGTTTTTCTGTTACGGGACTTGATCGTATTGGGGTATTGTTGAAAGAAAATAAATCCAATAATACCAATCATATAGGTTGACCACCACCCATGCAATGAGAGCAGCTAGGTCAGTCAGCTGAACTGGTGTATGCTACTGTGTGTGCGCTGAACCGCGGTGATCTCTTGGTCTCCGGTTCAATTTCCATCGCTGCTCTCCTTGTGTTTCAGCTGGAGGGTTGAAATGCAAATGTCAAAAGCACACCATCTTTCAGATGAGACGTTAAACTTAAAGCCATTGGTCCTGATTGCAAAATGGCCCATGTGCATGTTAAAGAACATAGTTTACTCTTTGGAAAAGAGTATGGGATTGTCTCCCAGTGCCCAATCACCACCAGAAGGACCCCACTAGAAATAAGTCTTTTTCAGACTTTTGTGGGCTCCTTGGTGTTCACACCAAATAAATCCACATACAACCTTAATTGAATATTTTATGTTTCCAGATTTTATTACAGATAATCTACAGTAGACTTTAGATTTAGAAAGCATACCCATTTATTATTAGGTCAAAAAATGGAATTCCCAACCAAACAAAAATCTCTAACCACTAAAAAAAACAAAAAAAAACACATTTATTCAATACTATTACTGTACTATATTCCAATTAATTATAGTTAGTATTAGATGTCAATGTCAATATTAACTTCATTAATTGTACTGCTGTATAGAGTACTGGTAGCTAGATTCAGGGCTGTAAATTTAACCAATTACTCAAATATCTTCTAATCCACTAATTATAAATTTGTAAATTGCTTTTTGAGTTGATCCCTTGAATTTGATATGATGATACATGTTGATATTTTGCTTATAAAAGTAGGTCAGAGGTTATGTCTGGTCATGGTCTAGCCAGGTGTAAGTAAAATGCTTTTCAGATGGTGGGTTTCGAGTCAAAGGTCAATAGCAGATGCACCTCCAAATTAGGCAGAAATTCTCAACATACCTCACCAAATGAGAGCGGCCAGCATTTCCTAAACTATAGCCAATCACGTAATCCTCCTGGTCACAGTGAACCTAATGATTGGTTTGATAGGCTATCTCCAACGATTAACACTGAAATGATGGGTTGACAGCCAGTCCTTTTTCTCTGTGCAACTTGGAAACATTTATGGTGGATTTTTTAGGCATGCTTTGCAACAGTGTCCAGAGTTCTTTCTTGTAATCTTTGATAAATAAAATGTCAGTATTGCTAAGCAACAAGTCTTCTCTCAGTCAGGCTAATCCTGAGGAGGATTTTATTGTCAAGTCTTATAAGCCGCAGGCCTGCCGAATATATGCAAGATTAAGTGAAAAGGAGGTTAGTTTAAAACATACTCTCTGTGTAGAGAGATACAGTACACTTTGAACAATTCAATATTTGTATTGCATATTTTATTTAAGAATGTTACTGTATTACGTACTGTAGCTTCCGATTAGAATCAGAGCAAGGACCAGTGTAGACAATTTTCTCATATGTCCTTAAGAAACCAGTACAACTGTCGAGACAAGTAGGGCAGAGAGGTATAAAAATAACCTCCTTGAGTAGGTGGTTACGCTGGTGTACTCTTCCATCACCCCCCCCCCCCAAAAAAAAATCTTTGCTTTGCAAATTGCATACACTTTTTTATAAAAATAAGAACCAGTACAATATTGCCCAGGCTCAAAGTTCTTATTTTGTTCTTATTTTACACACTTTTCAAAGATAACACATTATTATTGTACAGCAGTACAGTATTATTACTGATACAATATCTGTCTCTTATACACATCTAGATGTGTATAAGAGACAGGGCATAGCCTAGGTAGCCTAACTAGGCCTAGGCTACCCTTTTTATTATAGGCATTTTTTAATTTATTATCTAGGCCAGGCCCGGGCCATAGCCTAACTAATAGGCCTACTGTAGGATCGAGAGCTATTCAACTCCTCTCCAAATTAAAAACCTCATCATTTTATTTTTACCTCAGTCTCAATAGCAATTTCAGCCTCAGTCTTCTTACAAAAAAAGTATTATCATATTCTCAATGAATTGAAATATTTGAATCTTTATTTTTTACTGTACAGTAGTGTAATACTGTAAATTACCATTCCTTTCCTTAATGTAACATATTTATTACATAGAAAATTCTAGAATTGTGTTTATTTGACCAAACAAAGAGTGTAAACCTCATTGGTAATTATAGGAACATAAGAGACCATGTGGAAGGTTCTAGATGTTGAAGTACTACTACTAGAAGCAATTGCCTATTGGATAATTATGATGTAATGTGACCAATGAAGAACTTAAGCAATATTTACTCTTGAATGCTCTGGAGTTCTAGGGCTAATGTATCAAAGGTGAGAGCTTGGTCTTTCCGGGGAGCTCCATTTGAAACACATGTGAATGTTGTTGTGTTATTTTGATACCGGATTCTTGTTTGAGTTTATACAAAATAAAAGTTTATTTGAAAGTTATGTTACAACATCATGAGCTGCGTTTGTATTTTATACGTCAAAGAGGAATTCCTAGTCATTCCTTTACCACTCGGAAGTACGTCAAGTAGGAATTCATGACAAGTAGATACTACAATGGGAAGCCTTGAAAAGTTATTTTTAATATTGCCTTTAAAAAAACAGTTAATATTACAGTATTCCACAATTCCCACAATTTTTAATACTGTGCTACAGTAGCTATTCTTACTCCTCTCTACAACTTCAGATGAACTGCAGGAATATGGAGTTAAATTAATTGGCCAATCGGCCAACGTAAATTCACTTTATTTGCATGAATTTTTAATACTAACAAAAACAAAGGAATAACAATCTGTCTTCTGATATTCTGTTTGTATTGTACTGTAATTAGTAACAAATTACATTCATATTGTTTAGTTTACCATCAGACGATAATAATATGCTTAAATGTCCACCAACTCAACCTTGAAGTTTTCTACCCAAAAACAACAGTAATATTATTTATTCTTTATTCTTTCAAAATTTACAAATAGTGGCAAGGTGCCAAATTGAATGTAAAGTAACAAATGAGGGACATTAAAAACAGCTAAATAAAAATGGTATAAAAAGAGAATGCAAAAAATACATTAAAATACTTAACTACAAAATGAAGAATCTCAGTCTGTTCACTTTATTTGCATGAATTTTTAACACTACTGTATACAAAAAGAAAGGAATAACAAACTCTCTTCTGTTATTCTGTTTGTACTGTATGGGTAGTTAGTAAAAAAAAAATTACAGTCACTTTGTTTCTTTACCATCAGAAGACGCTACGTATATATTATGCCTAAATGCCCACCTTCAGGGATGTAGTTATGGTGGGCGGGCCACCAAGCCTTGAGGTTTTCCACCCAGTGTAAAGCTTATTTCATGGCCCTCCACACATCTATATTAATCCCCGTACCCATCCTTAAATGCCTTATTTTTATTGTTCATTATTACTGTGTGTACAATTTTTTATATTTTTAAATATGCAATGAATTGTTTCCGCTCTGCTTTTCCTTTTTAAAATTGGACAATAAAAACTAAATGAAATGAAATGAAAAATGAAAAAATCCAGTCTTATTAGTTAGAGTTCACCAATGAAGTATGTATTCAAGTGTGATGACATAAAATGTTTATGTTCATGAAACATTCTCTATTTTGTCAATTTAATCACTTTGAATGCCATGTAACAGCACTATCTAAATAAACTGATGCAGCGTATGTATACAACTCAAATGTACAGTATCTAGCTGACTAACGCATCCAGAATGTCTCAAATGGCAACCATTTATGGTGCTGTAGCAATCAAGTTGTGAGTTTTACTATCATGCCTGATTTATGAAATTAGTCAGCTAGATGCAGTACAGTCTATCCAGTAGATGATAGATATTGTACTGTTAATTTATTTGAAATTAGGAATATTCAAGCTGACTTTTGCAAGCAGCTCAGTTGGTTGAGCACTTACACATTGTACCGGAAGTGTTGGGTTCAATTCCTAAAACAGTCAATACTCAGTTATAATTCACACTTTATCAGCCTCTTCCCTAATTGCTGGATTAAACCAGGGAGTTGTTATGCCTGATTAAACCATGGAGGTAGATTAAACTAATATTCACTAAAGCCTAGATGACTCATAACACCTGTTTACCTAATTATTATCGCTTTGCACAGAATCAAGAGATTGCCATAAATCAGCTGAAGGAGGTAACTGGAGTAAAAGATGAGGGAACTGTAAAGCAAGCGTATGAAGCCAGTGGGGGAGATGTCAACCAGGCCATAGCAATTCTCACAGAGGCTGATAAAGTTGAAACACCAGCCGCTAACGTTGCGACCAACACAGCCTTCATTGGACCAAGGAATATCAATGATAAATCTAGTAAGTCTACTTTACCTGTTCAAGAGGATGTATTCCAATTAAGTATCAGCCACTTATTTATAGGCTATGTAAATGAAAGTGAAAGTTGAAGAAGGTCATCAATTCTTTTTAACATTTTCAAGAGAGTAGAAAACATTAAGAGCATATGAAAGTTAAACATACAAGTCAATGTACATATTATTCTGTTGGTACTGTATTAAGTTGTAAACTGTATTTGACTGGAAAAATATGTCAAAATTTTGTGTGTTTGTGGTTTAATTCATTTGTACTATAACAGATTGAAGATTAAGTACTACGTTAATTAATTATCCCTAATCATATGTGACCAGCTCTGGCAATTTCCCCCGTTTGTTGCAATTTCTAATTTGCACATGCACCCAATACGTTCGAGAATCAAAATTTTGAAAAATCTCATGTTTTTGTGTTTTATAAAAGATAAATTGAAGAACATTTCTATAAAATATAAATCACTAAATGTAACTGAAAAGTACATTGAAATTATTTTTAAAATATAAGTCATAATAATTAACTGTTGATTTTGGAATCTTTGGAAGCTGTATCTTCAAAACCTACATGGCTAATATCCAATGAAATAATAAAATATTCATAACTTCGTTAATACTCAACCAGTTTCCATCAAATAAACCCTATTTTAAAGAAGACTTCATGCAGAATTTAAAAACACCAAAAACTCACTTTTTAATTTTTTCTACAAACGGAGGGTGTTGCCGGAGCCAGTCACATATTATGCTCTCAGCAATTATTATTTTAAAATTTATTGTTGTTATTTATTATTGTTATTACAGAAATATGTAAAATTTCGCCTCTTAATTTTTTCATCTTATAGACAAAAAAAAAACAACAACTAAAGTTTGATTTAATTACTGTCTATTTACACATGTACATTAATGTACTAATGTCCACCAATACAATAAGTAATATAACTATGAATCAAGTGATTATTACAGATTTTACCAGATGTGATTTTTCAATGATTATTTTTGTCAGCTGGTGTGATTGACTTAACAAATGAGAAAGAAAATCAGAATGACCTTCAGAGGGCGATTGCTCTCAGCCTACAGGACTCTGGTACCCGCCCACCAACAGCACTTCAGGGCATGTCCACAGAGGACCAGGATCTAAGCAGGTAAAGTGGCCTTTGTTAAGGAGAATTTATTATTTCATGAATTATTAACTCTTAATTTTAATTTTTTTTAAATGAACCTACATCCAACTCACCACTCGGGATGACACTGTTGCTACTGGGGGAGGAAGTGGTCTCTCTCTAAATGTATATTAAGTCTGTTAGAAATGTTGTATTAATAAAAATCAATCTTTTTTTTGCCATAAAGGGCACTAGAAGAAAGCCTTGCAGAATCGGTACGGACAGGAAGTAAAAGGCGTCGTGGAGATGGAAGCTGGTTTCTAGATCCACTTAATCCATATGATAGACGACGAGAAAATGGCTGGCCAGTCGGTCTGAAGAATGTGGGCAATACGTGTTGGTTTAGTGCTGTAATACAGGTACATTGTTAATGAATAAATTCATTTAGTGCTTTTTGCCAAATGATACACATATTACACTAAATATATATATGACTTCTATGCTTGTGGATAATCAAAATGTTCCTGTGGTTTTTTATTTTTTATATATATTTTTCTATTATTCTACTTATTTTATCAATAAAGTTTTTAATAATGGAGCTTTATACAATTTACTTTAGGCACAATAAACCATATTTTATTATTACACTTTCCTTTTCATCTTCTCTGTTAGTCATTATTCCATCTACCTGTGTTTAGAAGACTTGTTCTTGGCTTTGTTCCACCGGCCAATGCAACGAAAATGTCAGCAGAACATAGTGCTGTAAGTTTACTGTAGTTATCAATCAGTAACTCAATCCATCAGTCAAAAAAATTAATTAATGAACAAGTCAATTAATCAATAAATTGAACATTCTCTCCATCAAGACTGATGAATACAAATAACTAAACACTTCCTTGCCATTGTTCTATTATTCCAATTCTGTAGAACATAGTGCTGTAAGTTTACTGTAGTTATAAATCAGTAACTCAATCCATCAGTCAAAAAAATTAATTAATTAACAAGTCAATTAATCAATAAATTGAACAATCTCTCCATCAAGGTGGACTGATGAAGACAAATAACTAAACACTTCCTTGCCATTGTTCTATTATTCCAATTCTGTAGAACATAGTGCTGTAAGTTTAAGTTAAATTATTGTTATTATAATGTGGAATTAAACTATAGCTATGTGGATAAGATGTTTAAGCTTCATATATTCATGTGATTGGTGAGTGTACGAGCTGATAAGAAAGAATTAAAAATCAGTAACAAAATAAATAACAATTTTATTCATCATGTGCTTGGTTTATAGGAGCAACGCAATTTGGCATTTATGGCAGAGCTGAGGGCGCTCTTTGCATTGATGATTGGGACAAACAGGAAGTATGTTGACCCTACAAAATCTGTCCAGATCTTGAAGGCAGCTTTCAACAACGATGGCGACAGTCAACAGGTAAAAAAGAAACGTGTTTCAAAGAGAGCATTTCAACTAAGTTGGTTAAACTTGTAGGCACTGATTGTACTAAACCATGGAGAGCTTAGGCCCAATTTGAATTTCATCACTAATCTTATGTTTCAGCTGAAGGGCTGAAATGGAAAGTTACAATAATGAGACATTTAAACCATTAGTTCTGTGTGCAATATATGGCCATGCTACCATTTTATTTTTATTAACCCATTAAATGAATCCAGGAATGTCTTAAAAAATACTAAAGTTCCATTTTAAAATTTATTTTAAATTGAAAATTTTATTTTGAAATCTTTTTTTACTTTGGCAATGCCTATTACTATTGTTTTTTTTTAAATAGGATGTGAGTGAATTTACCCATAAACTTCTAGAATGGTTGGAGGAAACGTTTAAATCTGACTGCTCTAGACCACCGACACCAAAAGAAGGGTAAACACTGTCAATATGGCTTTATCTTTCTTATTCCACATCATACTTTACCATAGATATGTGAAATATATGTCATTCAACTAATATAAAATCTGTAATCACATTTGTTGTGAGTGCTTTCCATGTTGGAAAATTTACTTTAGCATCTAGAATCCGTGCTTGGTATTGGATGCTAACAGGTACTCACTTACAATCCAGGGTAGAGAGAGGCTATTTTATTTGGAAGAACTCAAGCAAAACACACAGTGAAAAATTTGAAATCCTGACCTAAAAAATAAAAGCTTGCACTGTAACCGCTGCAAAGTTGCTCTCCATACTTATTCACGCCTACTACCAAAATAGTATCTTCATACTTTGTGTCCTGTTTTCCTTTTGTTCTATATTTTTTAATTTTGATGATAATTGGTTTCATTTGATATTTCAGTGAAGAGAGTCAATGGACGAACCCAATGCTTCATCTGTTTTATGGACAATTTATGTCTCTTGGTGTAAATGAAGGTAAGACAGTTAATTTTATATAGATATAGATTATAATTATTGTTACTTTTGTTGTTGTCATAAATGCTGTTATTGTTGTTTATTTTTATTAAGAATTGTTTCAGATTCAGTCAGCAATATTGACATTTAATGTTCTGCAAGTTGTAATTTTTTTTTCCTGATTTTTACAGGAAAGGTTTTCAAAAATAAAGAAACCTTTGGTCAGTATCCCCTCCATGTGAAGGACTTTGTAGAACTTCATGATAGCATTGAAGCTTCAACTGCCCACGGGGAAATAGAGAACGTTAACAGTGATACTTCAGCCAAATCAGGACAGGAGGTAAAACAATAGGCAGTGATTAGTTCATGACTCAAATAAAGCCATTCCGCCATAAACACTTGGCTAATTTTGGTACTATAATTTATTTTTGGTTTATTCTTTCTGCCCAGTACAAATACAAGGAGGAGGTAATTAAGAATGTATATAAGTAATGGCAAATTTGATTACAAGAAATTAAAATACATTGTAGTAAAACAGCCCTTTCTCCTCAAGCCCCACAAAAGTGGTCTAGCGCAGCAGGAACTGTCATGGTTTCCACCCTTGAGGTCAGGGTTTCAATCCCTCACTGTGTGCTTTGCTTGTGTCCTTGAGCATGGCACTTTATCTACATTGCTTCTCTCAACCCACAAGTATAAATGGGGATGGGGTTGCCTGCTCCGACACTGATTACAGCAGCAACACTTAAGCATGTATGCCCAATGACCTTTGAAAAAAAGTGCTTTCTATCTTAAAAGAATTGCCATATATAAGAAAGTATATTACATACTCCAAGTATTAAAATGCATGCCATCGTGTTTCAATACTTGGAGTATGTATTATTTTTTCTTATCTGAGATTAATCAGTGGACCTTTTGGTTTTTGCCCTATATAAGTAAAGTAAATTAAAATAATATAAATAAATATTTTGGCTGTCATGAATTCAGCGACATAAATTACGAGTGATACCTTTTTTTTTAACCTGATGATAAATAATATCATAAAAAATATGTTGAATGTTTTGTTTCTCAATCATTTCTACAGCACTGGTTCACAAGACTCCCTCAGGTGTTGACATTTGAACTTTCACGGTTTCATTTCAATCAACAACTTGGTAAAGCTGAAAAGATTCATAATCGATGTAATTTTGCAAGGACCCTTTACATGGACAGGTAATATTAACAAATGTTTTTGTCAACTTGTAAGAAGGTAATGGTGGTTGACCCAAAACAAGTTAATTCCAGAGAGTCTGTAGTAAAAGAGTATTTGAAACAATTATCAGCAATTGTTATAAAGTTATTTTCTGGTGTCAAATTTTGTTTTAAATGTTAGATTGATTTCGCTGCTATGTCTAAGTGCATTTTTGGCTTTGATTTCTTACTTGCAGATACATGGCGTGTAATATAGAGAAAACTAAAAAGAAGCGTGAAGATGTTCGTAAAATGAAGCAACAAGTGGCAGAGCTTCAAAGCCATTTAGAAAGGTAAGTTCATGGTCAAAAATAAACAATAAGGATTTTTTAAACAAATCTGGTATTATGTAATATTTATGCATTTATTTGATTGATTTATGTCACTATGATCAAAATTTATTGATTGTGTTTCTTTTTGTGAATTTTCCTTGACTCACTCTCACAGGTATATGAATTACGGTTCAGGTGCCAAGCGATTTCCATTGCAGGATGTATTACAATATGCTTTGGAGTTTGCAAATAGTAAGCCAATACCGCCATGGTTTAATGGTGATGGCGACTCACCACGCAAGCAAGGGGTCCGTACAACTCGTCATAACTCAGCGAATCAAGGGACCAAGAGAAACTGTGTCGACTACCCTCCAGATATCGAAATGGCTGGAAATGCTCTAGATTTAGAGAAGATTAGCAAAGAAGAGACAGTCACCACTCAACCGTCTTTTAATCAAGTTGAAAGTTCCTTAAATAATGGTGGGAAGAATGTGTCCAACTGCTGCCCCCAAGATGTAGAAATGCTTTCACCAGATACATCTCGGGAAAGGTTAGTCATTACTCCGCCTAAGTGTTGATTAGTAAAGCCCAAATGTTTGAAGTGTTAGCATTTAAAATTTATTCCACAGTACTATTGTTTTTCATTTTATTTTATAATCATAGTTGTTGTTTTATTTCATGAAAAATTGCCTTGATGAACTGAGTAATTACCTTGTTCTCATAATCGAGAACACCCATGATATCATGTTCATTTAAACACTTTTTGTGTGGTTTTTTTAGCACACCAACAAAGCCAACAGGGGATAATGCAATAAAAATGAAACAAGACACTACCCTAATGGAAGTAGAACAACCTAACACAGTATCACCTGTTCCTAAACATGTTACGGAGGATGAGTTGAACACACTTCAGAGTTGTCTATGCCGGTGGAGGAGGGAGGTGATGACGGATGTTGAAGGTAATCTTTTCTATACACTCTCACCCATACCCCCGGTAGGCTATACGTCTATCCAGGGTACATGATCTTGACATAGATAATCATCAGTTCGAAGATTTCCCTGTAAACATTAAAAAAACAATAGATATATATTTTTTTCTCCAGACAAAAACTGTTGGACTTTGTACTATTTATCTATACCTATTCTACATTTTCATTCTTAATCTTGCAGCAGACTTCTTAATTTCATTGTTATAACATACATTTGTTATAACATACATTTGTTATAACATACATTTGTTATAACATACATTTGTTATAACATACATTTTCATAGAATTTCATATTTTAATTTTATTCAACTTTCTATTCTAGTTATTAAACTGTATTTCAATAGAAAAATATTTTTTGTTTTGTTAATTCTTATTTTCAGAGTTACAAAAGTGTATCAACACATTAAAGGATGACATAGAATCTATTTATGATGATGATGATATGAAACAGGTAGGATAGTTGTTTATGGGTCAGCAAGATCTGATTCTTTTATTTTGTAATTGGTATCAGACTTTAACAGTTAGTAAATCCCACTGAAAATCTCATTATGATGCTTATTGAGTGGAGATGTCACAAGATTTGAACCCACGACCCTGGGATTTTATGACAAGCTCCTTAACCACTGAGCTAAATCTGCCCTATTGCTTACAGATATTTGCAGTATGCAATACCATTATTGTTATTATTATTATTAGTTGTTTCTGATATAGATTGTTTCTGATATAGATGGTTTATATTGTTTTTTGGTGTACATCAATTTTTTTTCTTCAAATGATACACACTCATGATAGTTTAGAATCACTATTTGTGTTATTAAGTATTCAATAAACCACTTCGTAGTTTAAACTGTACATGCCCGTATTGAAGGTCAGTTGACATAAACATTTAACATCATAGGCTTCCAAGGTGGCATGGCATTTTTAGGGAGCTAGTACGTAACAGTTCTCCATCTCTATGATAAATATTGTCCATATGATGCAAGTATTCTTCAAACATGTATCACAGCACAGTTCACTATTTTCAAGCAATTCTGAAGGCCATGCCACCTGCAAGGCCTAGCTAGGCTTAACTAGGCCTAACCTATGTTGTGTGTGTTGAATATTTGTTTTGGTTGATTGACTTTCAATACGGGCATGTACAATTCAAACTACGAAGTGCCTTATCTTATGATGCTTACAAAAATGGAAAATCATTGGTAGTGTAAGGCTGTTTAAAGGCATTATACTTGCAATTTTTAAATGCGAGTCTGTTTTCTTATCCCATTTACAGTATAAATACAGTCTACACGCAGTGCTGGTACACGAAGGTCAGGCAAGTTCAGGGCACTACTGGGCATACGTGCTCAATCATGCACGAAACGTTTGGCTTAAGTTTAATGATGTGTCCGTCACCGAGGTTACGTGGGAGGAACTTCAGCAGGAATCTGTCGGTGGGGACAGCAACACCAGTGCTTATTGCTTGATATATGTAGATGACAGCAAACATGAATTATTTGAAGGTTTGTAAACATGCAATAGGACTCACTTTTTTATATTGGTTTTTTAGTTGTGTTTTTTGTCAAAAATTTATATATAATCTGAATGTTCCAAGTAAATTAAATAACCAAAACTCCTAAACTTATCCTCCTCATGGATTTTACATTAGAGCTTTCATCCCTACCAACTATCTGATTTAATCAGGATTTTACTGTTATTTCATTTTTAAAATATCAAAGTATTAGGACATCTTGATTTCCTGATTTTTTGAATTGTCCTGTCTGTACATTATTTCCCAGTTTTCATCTCATTTCCATTTTTATTCATTGTCTTTACTCGCGTATTTCTGGAAATAAATAATTATAATTGTATAATTACAGATGAAGCTTTAGTTTTCTAAATTGTTTCAATTATTTTGTATTTGACATAATTGTAGAAACAAATGATGAAATGAATAGAGGCCTTAACTCCCTTAGCGAAGACCTTCAAGAACTCGTGCTTCAAGACAACAAAGAATTTGAACGTGAAATGGAGTCTTGGGACCAAAAAAATCTAAAAAATCATAAAGAAGCATCAACAGAAACTAGTGAAGATGATATTGTTATTAAGGATAAAATGCAAACTGGAGGTAGGATAACAGATTAACAACAATTGATAAGCTTAAGATACAGAATGTTATGTATAGAATTGATGAAGCTTGCATGATCAGGCCAAAGATAACTTTGTGTTGCTCAAGCTCTAAGCCTAACTCACTTTTATACTCACAGCTACTCAATCTGGAATTTAGCCCTGGTTTACAAAATAATCAAAATAATTTACAGTCACCGTGAGAGTCATAGTTGGCAATGAACCATAGTGTAAACCTATATTAATAAATAAAATTCCAACCTATTTACTGTTTTTCAAATGTCTCTGTGCTTGGGTTAAAAAAAACCCCATTTTTTAGGTAGCCTACTCCCCATTTATATCTGTAAAATTAATTCTTTTGAATACAGGTGACTTAACTATACCACATCCAACCCCAGCCTCTCCTGCCCCCACCTTTACTACAGAACACTCAAAGATGCAGCTATCAGCCAGTAAGGAGGTCATCACAAGAATGACAGAAACATTTAACAAAGAAGGCCCTCAGGCTGCTCTTAAACAGGTAATCATACACATTACATTACAGACACACAGATATTCCGACTAATATGTAGCCTTCTTACCTAGCTGTTGGAATTTTTACATCAGTGGTAGTGCTAACAGGAACATGATTTTTTGGGGAACCCTTGTCAAAGAAATTTAAAACCCATGTGAACCCCTCGGTCGTGACTATCTCTCAACAGGGGGTTCAAAAAATCTGAAAGGTGTCCAAACCAAGAAGCTGGAAATATAATAATTAAGAAAGAATTTTTGATAATAATGACTCTAGGATGATAAAAACAGATGATGACATTTCACTGATGAGGATATGACTGATTAAAGATGATAAGAATAATAACAATATTAAAAATATAAATGATGTTGATAACAATGAAATTAACATATAAGGATTTATAGTAACAATATAAACGAAAAGAAATAATAATGGCAATAACAGTAACTGTTTAGTTGTATTCATAAGTATTTATTTTAATTTTTTCTTATGTTTTTTTGTAGTCCTGCGAAGATGAGTTAATAAGACTGAAGAAATTAGCAAGCCAGCCTGATGACAACATTAAAGATGTTAGATTAGAGAGTGCTGTCGTCTACTTCCTCAAGAATTCTGCACCAGATTTTGTTATCCAACGAGCTTTATTGGAGCAATTCGCAGATAAGCAACTCAATTTTGATAACCGGTATGCGAAATAGATATGATATGCGTTATTTATACTGATTTGACAAGCAGAGTTTTCCTTTCAGGATTAATAAAATTTATTATCTAAAGCTCCGTTCATACTATGAAATCACTGTGATATGCCCATATTTGGCACATCTCATAAATTTGTCACACAAAATTTGATATAGTGTGGACAGAGTTTAAAGATTTGTATTTATCAAATTAAGATAAAATTTATACACTTGTCAAAAATTGACTCAGAAATGGACAGGATGCCTTCATATATAACCATCCTGTCATTAGAACTACTAGATATTTTGATATGCTAGCATTTTTTATTTAATCAATTTGTATAAGAATCATAAAGAATCATGATTTTTGTTTCAGGTCTAAAGCCGTTCGCAAACTAGCTCAACGATCCTTAGATTGCCAGACGCTGTCGAAGGAAGAGGATGAAGTCTACAAGAAGTGGCATTTGGATTATAAAACATTCCGAAAGGCAGTTTTATATTTAATGGCAGGCTGCCAGAAATACTGTAAGGAAAGGTGAGAGGTCATGCTTTGTTTGGCTCTGTTGAGTTATTTGTGTTTTCTAATGTTCCCTATTAGCATGAGTGTAGTTGGTTTTCCATTTTGCCTTATTAAGGGAGGTTTCCAATGTGCCATATTGGCATGCTATTCTAGAGCTGCCAAATATGTTGTTTTGGCATGAAATGAGGGTTGTATGAGATGAGGGCACTTTTCATTGAATTACTGTTCATTTTTGTGAATGAGGAAAGGAAAGAACCCAAAACACCTCTATGTGTTGGAAACTTGGAAATACTGTGATTTTTTTTCCTGATTGGTGATTTTTATTTTGTTGCAGTTATCAAGAGGCTTTACCATATTTTGTATATGCATTCAAGACAAATGATGTATTTGACGGAGAGTTTAAAATGAAACGCCTGGACCCTAGTATGCTGGCCTTATTCAGGAGACAGTGTTTATTGGTAAGGGAAAGTCCATAGCGAGCATAACTGTTTGGCTTCATGGTAACATAAAGGGTCTTGTGGTAAATAGTGACAGGGAACTACACTTTCTGAAACCCTAACTGTGCAAGCCTTCTTGGGCAAGACACCTCATCTGTGTTTGTCATTTTCCACCAAATGCAAGTACCTAGTAGGATCTAATACCAAGTGTTAATTATTTTCTTGTATGACAGTATATAAATGAGCAATGCAGTCAAATGTTTGAGTCTGGAGAGGAAGTTGAGGCGATGAATGGATTACAAGTGGTGATTGACCTCATTGTCCCAGGTGTGGTCATCTTGAATGAGTCACAGCTACCAGAAGACACTCACGCAGAGGAAGACATCAGAGAACGATGGTGTAACCACCTAGCACAAGAATTGAGTGGTAAGAATTAGGATTTGTTATTATTATTACAATACAAATGATAAAACATTTAGTGGTCATTGAACAATTTAGTTCAAAACAATTTTTAAAAATATCTGCAATGTACTTATTTGTTTCCTTTTAGACCGTCTGAGGGAAAAACTGACAGACATTTTAGGAAGACTAGTTGATGTTTTAGGGGCAAACTCAACAATAAAAGCGCCCCCTCTCACAGAGAACGATGCCAATGAGAACTTACTTGAACAATTTACAAATATTCAGCAGCAAATTCTAGCAATCAAAAAGGATTCAGATTCATAGCGAAAGAAACATTCCACAAGGATGTCAATGCAATGAATAAACAGTGTTGTAATATAGTATGAGTTGAGATGGAGGGGGAGGAGGGGGTGGTGGTTAGTTGGTTGTGCGTCAGAATCACCGAATGCCTCAGAGTGCATGAGTACAGGTTATAACTTAACGACAGTTGACTGTCATGGAGGTGAATCAACTAGTGAGTGTGTGAATAAACAGTGTTGTTTTATAGTATGAGTTGAGAGGGAGGGAGGGGGTGGTGCTTAGTTGGTTGTGCTTCAGTAACACCGAGTACCACAGAGTGCATGAGGGCAGTGGTGTTTCAGTGGTCAGTTCCTTGTTTTAACCTAGTGACAGTTGACTGTTGTAAGGTGAATCAAGGTGCAAGTGTGTGAGACATTGAAGACAGTTGTGTATTTGGGTACCTGACTTAGGTGCATCCAGCTGGTGCTTTGGTAACACTTAAGATAGTGGTATGGTTAAGTGGTGATGTGTTTCACTTATATACCAAATATTAGTATGCATTGGTTCCAATGATGATACGGCCTACCCAGAATATTGTTAGGTATGCAAGAATATTGTATCACCAATTAAGGTCAGGGGTCAGGTTTATCAAAGTTGCTTATGCCCTGTACAGACTACTAAATTGTATTATGTGACATGCCTAAATATGGTCATGATAACATCACATCATGACCATATATAGGCACTTCATGACTATATATGGGCGTACAACAGTTTTTAGTGTGATAGTGTGTGACAGAGCTTTAAGTTGATAATCATTCTTAGCCAAAAATAATTGGCTTGATATCCGTCTAAATATTAAAATGAGAAAATTCCTTGCTTAAGCTGATAAAATTAGCTTTATTATTGTTGGGTTTTTATTAGCAAGTGTGTTAGAAACACATCAAGAAAAGATTACTTGAGCAGTTCTTGCAATAAGCTTTAGATTTTGACTAGTGTGAACACAGTATATTTAATTCAATCCATTACCTTAAAGGTAAATATGAGAGGTATTGCTTCTGATAAATTTATTTCAATTCTAGAAAATCTTAATCGCAATAAATTAAGTAATGGGGAAGATATAGAGTATTCTTACTATATCATCCTCATTATTAAAAAAAAAATGAAGGAAGTGTGTGCAAAACTATCAGGGAGCTACCTAGATAGTGCAACTCATTTGGAAGTACATGCATAATATCTTTTTGTTTTAGGGCTAAAGTTTTTTCTTTGATGCCTATAAATATAGCTTTTAGTCTTGTGTAAAAAAAAGCAAGATGAATTCTACACTCAGACTATGCTAAGAAGGTTTGATAAAAGCAAGCTGAATTCTACACTCAGACTATGCTAAGAAGGTTTGATGAATATGGTAGCTTTCCTAGGCCCACCATGACTACTTGATGATGTTTTGTAAACTGAGTTTGATAAATCCCAGCTCAGGTCTTCTATGAGCAACTTTCACAGTCCAATAACGTACAGTAGAACAAACATGCATTTTGTATTCCATGTGAACTCGATACGATTTTAAAAATATTTAATTAAAATCTCCCTTAACAAGGGTGAAACTAAGTCATTGTGCACGATGCTTTATGTTGCTTACCATGGAAAATCTTCATAGTAACGAGCTTGAACAAATTGTTAATCTTATTGCTGATAACGCACAATCTTAAGACTTCATAATATTGTAATTTGTATTCAAAACATTGTTAATAGATTTTTTCCCTATCATTGTTTACTAGGTGCCTTGTGCAATATGACCATTAATTACATAACATTACCCTTTGTGGGTTCAAGGTTGGGAGGGTTACAATGTTATACCTCTGTGTCATAGTTTCTAGTTCTATTACTGAAATATATTTGAAACTTCAGTCTTGCCCTTGTGTCACACAGTTTAAAAATTTTGAATTTTCAACTGGATTATGGTTTCAAATAAAGAATTCAAAATATTTATTTCATACAGATACAGTTTATTTTTAACTGTCAGATTACACATTTACATGTAAAGGCCAACTCAGACAGCGTCGTACGACGCAGCCCGACGCCACAACAAAACATAATTTGCATGTGCAGACCCTACTTCTACGGCCTTTTGGAGGATATTAAAGTACAGTACTGTAATAACAATATTAAAGTTGAATGAAATTTCATTATTTACATAGGCCTAACAATTTACTATAAGTTAAATTCAACTAATTTTGTAAATTGGCTACACACAATCATGATTAGCCATGTTTTAATTTACGAGTCAAGCAACAAATCGATGAAACACATGCCAATTTATCTCTCGAACACTTGTATTAATCACAAACTCGAACAGACAAAACACGATTTGCAAGCCAGAGGGCTGTCGAGGACATGGTTTTGTTATAGTGTATAACAGAACATATCTAGATAAATCATTAACATCTTACATATTAAAAGGATAGTATAGGTATTGCTTTTTAGCATCAAATTAAAGGTATGTATTTATACTATGCAAAAGTATATTACATTGTCCATTAATAATATTCATTATTTATACATTATACCTGTGAGACAAAAAAAAGTGGGTAGTCTTGTGGTTCTGTTTCCAATCGAAGCTTTGTGTTAACAGATTGAAGATTGTTAGTAAGTTGTCTTGTAAACAGGTTTAGAGGGATCGCAGAATAGAAGAGGGTACACCGCATAAACGACATTTCAAGCCCAGAATGTTCAAAAAGTACTTCGATCTAAATAATAATAAAAATTGGAAGAAAATGTGATTTTTATGAATTGAGATGATAGATAATAAATGATGAGAATGAAAAGAATGAAAAATAAAATATAGGCCTATATGAATTCAGATGATAATATGATATTATGTGAAAATGAAAAAAAAAACGATGAAAATAAGATTTGAAGATAAAGCTACCCATACAAGAAGAGAGAGATTACACTACACAAGATTTTTTCTCAATGATATGTTTAATTTAATTGACATATTTAAGAAAAATTACTTTATTGAAATACAGTTGAATGCCAATGTTACTTTTTAATTATATTAGGCTTAGCCTAATGTGATCATGTATTATAAATAGAAAGTGAAAATGGGAAAAATGTTATTTATATGAATTAAAATTATATATGATAATATGAAAATTAAAAAAAGAAAAAAAAAACATGATGAAATTAAAAATTTGAAATAAAGGTGGAGCAAAAGAGACAGGGTGGCGCCAGGATTTGCCCGAAAAATGTAGAAAATACATATAATTTGCTTTTCTCCCCGACGAATTGTGCTTTTTCTCCTCGACGGGGGGTGGGGGGGAAGCGCTCCCCGCTGGCTCCATCCCCTGAAAACAGAAAAAGAGATACAGTTTGAAGCTGCTGTGATCTACAAATACCATTAGGCCAACCTCTACGCACAACAATACATTTGTATTAAAACAAAAAATGATTTGTCAAAAATTAGTAACTTGGACAATACCAAAATGGAGTACTACTAAACTGTCAAGGTGTGCTAAAAGAATAACTAATTTTTACTTTTCTTGGTGTACATTAGGTTTTTAAGAAAACATATCTTGTATAAAAAAATCATTCTATATATTTATTTGTGGAATTATGAATTCAAGAAAAGGTTGCCCCTCATGTATAACATTTAAACTACATTATAATTGTTGGAGTAGGTAACGGCCCGGTAGTAAAAGGCCGGATGGTAAAATGCTGGGTGGAAATGCGCCAGAACCCATCTATCACTATTGCTGTTCCCTTGACATCACTTGCTAAGAAAAAGCAAGCTTAAGTGTAGGCCTAGAGTTGTCAATGTACATAGGTTATCCACGAATAGTAAACATCATTTCCATGTCCAAGAGTTGAGTACTGGTTTTCATACGCTTGATGCTCACAGATTTTAGACCCGAAGTTGTATTGAAATGAGTAACACTGAGAACTATGTCTACATGTGAGAGCGCATTCGATGATTGATTTTGTTTGGTACCGGACTCCAGTGGGCTCAGATTCGAAGGTTTCGTGCTTTTTGGCAGTCTGGAACAAACTTTGACACTTTGACACGTCTAAAAGTAAAACAGAAATAAACAATTTGAGTATCATTCAAAAATGGATGCTCTCATCAGAATTTGGGGATATTGGGTTAAAACTAAGAGCAGGCACAGCTGGAGCAGAACCAGTACAGGTAAGAGGGCTACATAAGTAAGTAATTAAGCAAGCAAGCAAATTAAATTATTAATCATTATAGACCTACATTAATATCGAAAATTTGCGTCACACGTAGGGCAGTGGTGAGTCTTTGTGTCATGGGAAAAGACGGTATATTTGAAAGTTCAGACTCGCCATTGCACCAAAAGATTCCATAAATTATTTTAAAAAATTTATACGCAAATTATTAACAAAACATTATATGGTATTACAGAATTTATTTGTACTATATTGCAAAGACAATATTTCTAGTGACAATTCGTTGCCTACAAACCTTTGTTCTGAACTTCTTTCATCTCAAATTCATCCAAGACACGGTCATAGACCTGTAACCAACTGACATTGGCATGAACGCCATCGAAGTTTGCTGCATTATTTCCAAATTCAAACTGATCGAAACTGAAGCCAAAATTATAGAAGTTAGTCGTAGACATACTTGCAATTTCACCGTCCCTCCAGAGAGAAAGTGTTTGGATCGATACGTCGAAAGTGACCGCTAGGAATGTCCAAGTCTCAGGCAACAGAATATTGGCGCTCGTGATCACAGAGCCCGCATATGAAACGGATACTTCAGAATTAGACAAGCCAACTTCAGACTTCATCTGGATAATTTCGAATTTGGCAGACGTGTCACCAAGTACTATGATTGGACCGTTTGAGTCAGGGTAAGGATAAATGTCAAATGCGATGGTCATTGAATGTTCGAATGTAAGCTGCCCGTTGATTGGTATTTTGGGCATTATCATTTCTTGGACCCTGATGTACATCTCTTCAGTATATACTCTGTTTATTTTGCTTACGATTCCAGAGGTTAGTTGTAGGTGTTTTGAGGAGTAACACAGATTTGCTGAAACCTGTCTATCTTCTTAGAATATGAAATAAAAACAAAAATTAAATATTATGTAAGACGAAAAGTTATATTATGTTGTGGTATAAATGTAAGACGAAAAGTTATATTATGTTGTGGTATAAACGTGAGACTTTAAGGTAATTAAGTCAATTTAAATCACATAGTGGAGCACGTTTCATTATTTGCCTGGGTTTCAGGTCTTAATTTTGGGTTACTCACTCTTTATTGCGCTTAATGCGCGCCATACCTAATTTAATTGGCGTCCCATACTTGATTTCTTTTATTGGTTTCGTCTCTAAATTAACTTGCTCGTTAGTTGCGCTGTCCAGAATGACACAGAAAATAATAGTAATAATAAGGAACTACCCTTGTGGGAAGTCTAGCTTCATTATGTGTGAGCCCTTAAGTTGTAAGGGAGAGAAACAGTGGTCTTAGAAACGTACCGTAATGATATCGTACTGGCCTCTGTGGATCTTAATTTTCTAACACTGAGATAGCAAAAGTGACCTCTTTTTTCCATACATCTATAATAAGGAACATCATGTTCCTACTTGAGCACAGTATTATAATTTATTTGATTTATACATTATTTGTGTTCCCAGTGCTTAACGTTGATGGACTATGTCTGATACGATTTATAACATCATGTTCTTAAATATTTCAGCACTGTCTTACCTATTTGCATCTATTTGATGTATACATTTTGTGTGTCCCCAGTATTAAGCCTGTCTCTTATACACATCTNGGCCCACGTCGGGGAGCTGTCTCTTATACACATCTAGATGTGTATAAGAGACGTGTGTGTGTGTGTGTGTGTTTGTGTGTGTGTGTGTGAAGAAGGCGTGTCCACGTGTGTTTCGAAACATATGTAGAATATAACGTAGCGTAACAGTAATGAAACTGAAATACATAAGATGTTGACTTCAGAAACACTAAAATTTATTTGGCGAATATTTCGGCTACTCTTGTAGTCTTTGTCAACGCTTGACAGAAAATGAACATATTGAGAAAGTTCCTTGGTAATATAGAATTTAAGAAACAACGCAGTAATTAAGTCAAATTGGAAAAGCTAAACATAAGCAGGCCCGTAGCCAGGGGGGGTTTTTATGGTTCGGGCGAACCCCCCTTTTCTAGCGAACCCCCCTGTTTTCTAGCGAACCCCCTCGAATTTTTGAATGAGTCCCACCCGTTTTTAAATTGTAGCCTGCATTACAAGCCTACATTCATAGAATATCTCAGCTTCAGAAGTTCGGAGATTTAAATTAAAACGCAATTCCTGCAAACCATGACTTTACGATGGCACACATAAGGATGGCAAACATCGATAAAAACCCGGCTGCCGTCTCAACTTTCACTGGCCTTTGGCTGAATGTTTGTAAGAAATGTACCAACCGGTAACGAAACCG
>NW_022701900.1:19431-24348 GCF_011630105.1 Anneissia japonica | reverse complement strand
ATTGTGGATTGTGTGGTTAGTAAATTCCATAGCCATACTGTCCATAGCGCACACTAAACTATGTGCTGATGGAGCATTTTGGGGAAATGGACTCTCCCTTTTTTCATCCCAAACAAAATATTATTAATAAATCAACATAATCCACCTCCGTCATCATAGCCAGTCACAAAATTAGGCTAGGAAGTTTGTTTTCAACAGCAGACACACTACAGAACCGAGTGCGTCAAAACGAGTGTTTGTTAATTTTTAGTGGTAAAGAATCATGAAACGTTGTAGAATAACTGACTTTTTTTCGTCCGCTGTTGCAAAGAAAAAAACGGCAGATAGTCCTGGTGGGTTATTGATTTTAAAATCAATTAGCCTAGCCTAGATGTTGACTAGCTAGGTTCATTCGTTCATTTAGATACAGAATTATACCACGACGACAACAAACTAGTGTAGGCCTAGGCCTAAGTACAGTAGAACGTACTACAGGTAGGCCTACTAGGCCTAGGCTTTTGTTGTAAAAGTGCATGTATAGGATGTGCCATAGGCCTATATTTAAAAAATACATTTTGTATATTATTATTGGTTGGCCTGGGACGGACCTAGGCAGGCAGGCCAGCTTTACCGTCGGAAGTCATGGGATTCGACGATGACGTCCGTGCACGTTTACAAACGCCATTGATTAGAATGAAAATAGACGCGCTGAATTTAGTTTTTTTTTTTTTTTTTATGAAAGATAGAATTATAATTCACATTTCATTTTGTAGACAATAAATATTCAGTAAGATATACTAAAAACGATTATTAATTCTAAAATGTGCATCTCAGCTATTATTAATCAGTAAGCTATGTATTATGTTATAAAGTCTTAAAATAATAATTTCGAATTATGCTATATTTTGGGCTCTGACTTAATTTAACGATGGCCTTATCAGTAGTAATGACAGTATTTGTGCTTTTTTTAGCCATGTAGTAAAATAGTACTATTATTATGAGAGTCAAGAAGAAGTAGTAGAAGAAGAAGAGGAGGAAAAAGAAGAATAGCTTTTTGTTTTTGTTTTATAATAATAAACGTGTTGAGTATATTGATATATATTGATATTATGCGATGAGCTTTTTTTTTTTATATCTTTCGGTGTGATTTAAACATGCCAATTCTCAGAAAATATTTTCTAATTTTATTATATTACCACCTTTTCATTACATAGATCTTTTTCAAATCATAGGCCAATGCTTTTATAACATTATTATAGACCCATTAAACACAAAAACTGCTCTGGGACCCCACCGTGGCCCCAGGCACCTGAATCCCACCAGGGTGGCGGCAGGGGGGGGGGGGCAGGGCCCACGTCGGGGAGAGCTGCCCCCTCCCCGTCGGGGAGAAAAAGCACAATTCGTCAGGGAGAAAACAAAATTAGATGTATTACATATTAGTAGACTCTAATATCGATTTGAAACCCCTGAATTGTCAAAATTTTCGGGGGCTTCACCTCCAGGACCACTTTTGGAACCTATTAATTGAAACTCGACCACGCCCACTTTGTTTTCGTTGGGGAAATCTGGCCCCTCGTCGGGGCACCCTCCCCCCCACCGCCGGGGACCTCCTGGTGCCACCTCTGGACACCACGCTCAGAGAACCCCCCCTTGAAATGACCTGGCTACGGGCCTGATAAGACATAACTAAATCTAAAACCAAGAAGGACAGGAAATGGCTATGAAATAAATTAATTAAAATTGTACTAAGCAATATTGTAAATTAAATAAATGTGGGCCTATATAAAGTATTGCAAGGCAAATAAATAATAGTTATAATGATGGAAGCAGGAAGCCTAAACTATTCAACGTGTTATAAAAGAGGAATCTGTGAGTAAAAAATGTTCCCTCAACGGGGAATTGCACCCGGGATTTTTAGCTGTTTATGCATACGCCTTCCAACTGGGCCACTGGCTTCGTTGGGAATTCTAATTCGAAATAGAAGCACACTTTTTTGCAAATACATGGACCAACGTTGATTTTCGACACACTGAGAATAATAGAGCTCAATGATACACCAGCACATACATACGACAAGACGGAATCTCCGAAAAGATATTAATCTCTGTTATTCGCAGTGCGTCGATAGCTAGAGTTTGAATATGCTGCAAACAAAAAATTAATGGGCTTTTGGCTTCCTGATCTTTAATGGCAAACTTATTTCCCTTGTGGTCCTAAAGCAATACTAACCCGCTTCAAGATATCCGTATACACGAATTTCACAGATGTGTAACTTTTTTTCTCCACTTGGGAGCCAGATCATGACATATTTGCCTTTTAGTGCAGGCACACATTTGAAGTCAAGGATAGCGCTACTGCTCACATCACTTTGGGATACTGGGTTGCCACACATGCTTTCTGTACGCATATAATTTATGTTATTACCGATGCGTATCTCAGCATCCACCGTTCCATTCAGTGTATCTGTATTGATAAAACAAAATCGTTAAATTTTAAACAACACAACTCTATGCCCAAAAAGGGTGACCATTGTTTATTCAACTGTTGTTGAATGTGTTCACACGCATCCCACCCCTGGGAAACTTTGAGGTACACATCAATTCAGCACAAAATTAATATTGATTTGTGGCAGAGAGGTGAAAAATAAAACAAAAGACAGCCGGTACCACAAAAGTTAGAAAATGGCATAAACATTATTAATAATTAATGCCATTTCAACATGACACTGGAACATGGACGTATCCAGGGAGAGCCGTGGGAGCCGTGGCTCCCCCTCCTCTTTGTAAGCCCAAACCGTTAGACTTTAAAAGCTTCTTCTTGCTAGCCAATACAAATTCTTTCCTGGGATCATTCAAAAAGAATAGGCCTACTTCTAAAATGCATCAACATGTTATACATATAGTTTTTGTGTTGATTTGAATGCTGTACAATTTCTAATATCTCCTTCTCTACTATAGATTTGTGACCCGTGATAGAAACCCACCATAAACGTATAACAATAAAAGTCACCAGTGGAAAATGTGTAGATTAATCAATTTTTCAACACGATAATGCAAAAATTAATGTTTTGGGTTTATAACTGCCACTGCTCAAGGGGCGGATTTATCAAACTTAAATTCGTCTTAAATGCATAAATCCCAGGTCATTTATATATATTTTAAGATACAGGAATGTGATATTGTATGGTTCAGTTTGGTTTTTATCCTTTGCAAGTGTTTATAAAGATTTGTTTAATAATACTACTACTAATAGAAGTAATAATAATAAAAATTAAGATGATGGCGATGGTGATTATGATAATGGATGGTAATAATAATAATATTAAAACTTGTGCTAAAGGCGAAAAATAAATTTGTGATTTGTTGACCATAATTGTTTCAGTAGTTAAAGCTTAATATAGTTAGTTGTCCTGGATATCAATTAGTCTATTGCAATTTTCACTATATCCTCTCGAAACAGTCCTTAAACGTTCAATGAGCTCCTCCCAGGGGGGTTTCCCCTGGACCCCACTAGTGTCCTTGGCGTCCCCCAGCCGGGTAGGATGGGGAACACCCTACCCCCACTCGGTACTCGTACCTCATATATAACAGCTCCCCATCTCCTTTCAAAATCCTCGCTATCTGCAATGGGAGGGCCCGGTGGAGTCTAATAGGCACGTCTGTACTTCCTGACAGATTGTTTAGACAATAGTACTAGAAAATGGGTGGGGAATGAGGTTATTTTAATAAAAGCTCTACTAGTATCAATCGCAGTTCATCGTTATTCAAGCATTTTTATTTTTTAAAAAGGTGTGGGAGATGATGAACTTAGCCCTATGCCTTTTGAATAGCCGCCCCCACCCCCATTAAATCTGCATCTGACCGTCGTGCTAGAGCAGATATGAATTCATCGGTCCACACGCAAGTGTTCTAGAACCTTCTGATTTAAGTTCCTTCATATTATCCCTTACTAGGTAGGCTATGCCCATGGAGGTAGTATGCCATTACCTGCACCAACATGGTTTATTGCCGTTACGGATGTCACGCTATACTCTGCACCAAGTTTCACTTTTATCCAGAAAACCGCTTGGTCATCATCTAAAAAGGACAGTAGTAGGCGTGTTTAAAAAACAACGTCACCATAGTCGTAAAGGACATACTACGCAATTTTCGATATGGCTGTATAACATTGTTGAATTGCTACCTTTCAGTTTCAGTATATATCAACTACAGCAAAGATAATACAAATACCGGTAATATAAATGAATGTAGGAAAAAATGGCCCAGGAAAATATGGCCCGGGTAAAAATGGCCCCGGTAAAAATGGCCCCAAATGACAAGTAGGTAAAAATGGCCTTAATGAAAACATTCAGTAATAGAAATGATATTTTTTTTTCAATCTTCAAATATTTAAATACTGTTATAGCAAGAATTGAATCATTAAATAAAAAATGGCCCCCCCCCCCCCACTTATAAAATTGAATTTAAAAAAACGAAGTGTCTATGCTTACGCCGAGTCGTAAGCATTAATCATAGGCTATGCTTACGCCGATCTATTTGAAGGGCGCCGCTTGCTTCGTGAGTACGAAAACGTCTTTTGAGCATGTACAAATATTTTTTTTTTCTGTAGCGCACACTTGGTGAAGTTTCAAGATGGCAGATGAAGACACTTTGCGTCTCGGTGGCACTTTCACAAGCTATGAAAAATTGTCAGAACCTGTATCGAATTGGGAGAAAGAAAATCACATAAATTTATATAAACGATCTTCACGTAGCATCGATTCTGCCAAAAAACGTGCACCTAAAAGAAACTTCAACCCCGAATTATAATTCTATTCAATCGATTACGCCTGCATTCATGGTTCTCACCATGTTAATAATCAGAGCTAAGTTAGTACAGCCCATATTTCGTGGTACAGTTGTTGCACATCGAATCATTTAGTTAGTAGAGAAAAAGAAA